>NC_069500.1:1229207006-1229489506 GCF_027579735.1 Bombina bombina | reverse complement strand
GAGAAGCATTGCTGGAATCAGAAACCTTATTATCTGAATCTTTAAGTTTCCTCTTGCGCTTCCCCCTTAACATTGGGAAGGAAGCTAAAGCCGCAGATACTGCTGAAGAAACCTGAGCAGCAATTTCTGCTTTCAAATATACTCCCCCAGGAGTTATAGAGGAACCACAGGGCACTGCATGTGACGCCATCGAGGCTTGGGACGAAGCAGGAGAAGGTTGTGGCAATACCTGAACATCATCATCCTGAGAGATCTTGGGCCCAGTACCAAAAAACATATCTTTATTTTGTAAAGTTTTCTTAACACATGAGGAACAAAACTGCATGGAGGAAGCAATTTGTGCTTCTAAACATAAAAGACATGAATTCAGTTGAGCAGGTTCCTGCTCCGAATCAGACATGGTTAGAAACCAACAATTATTTCTGAAAAAATAAAATATGTCTTTAAGTTTAACACGCTATCGATATAGAACAATTTTGAATGACATGTTATTCTGTGTCAACAAAAAATCTGCATCCTCCAGCTAGAGTATTATCCATTATAAAGGATTTAGATAGAGCGAGCTATGCTCCAAAAATAACCCCCAGGCAACTCCACCTGAGTCTCAACTGAGGCGCATACCTACTCCCAGATCCGATGTCAGAGCAATCAGCTGAAACGGCTACTCTGTTGGAAATGCACGACAGTACTTTTCAATTCTGTGCAGCTGCTCTAGAAATTAAACTCACTGCGCCACAGGAAAGGGTGAAAACAAGTTCCGCCCTTCCGACTGAGACAAAGTGCCTCCCACTGAAAATACACAGTGAGAGAAAAAGCGCCACACCGACAAACAATTTTGCAAGGTCTCCTTAAGCAACGCTAATGACCGTTGCAGACCAACCAATACCCCTCATATGCAGAGTCCTCAAAAATAAAAATAAATTACATTCTGACCCTACTCCACAGTCAAAGTAGAAATGGTCTCCGGATAATCCAGCACACAAAGTACACATTAAAGCTTACATCACCAAACCAGGTTATCTAGGTCTCACACATGCATTACAGTGCCTGCCCCATGGCAGTTAAATCCTGACCCCAGGATTATCTAATTCCCAATTGAAAAATGCAGGCTTATCTTTTTAGTGCAAAATCTCCCCACCTGGAAGAAAAGGCACTTACCTGCCAAATCCGCTGTCCGGCATGTATACAGTCCACAAGGTATGAGAGGACACAGTTTCTAACAGAGACCTGTCGAAAAGAAAGAACAGAGTAAACTTACTCTGGCTTTCTATATTAGGGTAGCAAAATGTTAGGAAAATGCAGCAAGGCCCACCTTACAAGTTCCTAACTGCTTTAAAGCCACCACTGCCCTACTGAAGAGACTAACATGGAGTACAGCTAGACCCAATCTTTTCCAAGAAATTAAAATTTGCTTGCAGATAAGAAATCCAATTTTCTTCAGACACAAAAACTTCACCTCCTCTTAGGGTTGCCACCTTTTCCTCAAAAAAATACCGGGCATGGGTGAGTGCGGAGCCTCAAAAGGGCGTGGTCACAAAAGGGTGGGGCCCGAAATAGAAACCGTACAAAAGTAAAACAGTAGTCACAGGTCATGTGGGGCAAGTTTAAATTTTATTATACTATGTAATGAAGGCCCATAAAATCTAAATTACAGAATTTAAAAACAGCTGTCCTATGAAACAATCTGGCAGGAAAAACATGGGGCTTTATTATCTGCTAATCACCAATTGGTTATTGAGTTTCAGGTCACAGGTTACTGTACTTGTCTCCAGCAGCTGGTTCCATTCTCCCCTTTAACGTATATTGTTTGTCTGTGAATTTCCTGTCCTCTTGTCTCCCTATGTTCCTCAGTCTATAAGCTTCACAGACTCTTTTTCTCATTTCCATACAATGTTACACATATTTGCAACGCTTTTACCCCTAGATTTCAAAAAGTATGTGTCTGTCTCTACTTCCACACCTACCCTCTATGGACGCGTTTAGGGTTGCCAGGTGTCCTCCCTAAAAATACTGGATACCCACTGTATAAACGTGGGGGGGGGGGTGATGGTGGGATGAATCACACACACATGTTATTTATATATATACAGTGGGGTAAAAAAGTATTTAGTCAGCCACCAATTGTGCAAGTTCTCCCACTTAAGAAGATGAGAGAGGCCTGTAATTTTCATCATTGGTATACCTCAACTATGAGAGACAAAATGTGGAAATAAATCCAGACAATCACACTGTCTGATTTGGAAAGAAATTATTTGCATATTATGGTGGAAAATAAGTATTTGGTCACCCACAAACAAGCAAGATTTCTGGCTCTCACAGACCTGTATCTTCTTATTTAAGAGACTCCTCTGTCCTCCACTCATTACCTGTATTAATGGCACCTGTTTGAACTTGTTATCAGTATAAAAGACACCTGTTTACAACCTCAAACAGTCACACTCCAAACTCCACTATGGTGAAGACCAAAGAGCTGTCGAAGGACACCAGAAACAAAATTGCAGACCTGCACCAGGCTGGGAAGACTGAATCTGCAATAGGCAAGCAGCTTGGTATGAAGAAATCAACTGTGGGAGCAATAATTAGAAAATGGAAGACATACAAGACCACATGTGTGTATATATATATATATATATATATACACACACATTCTTTTAAAGTGAATGTTAAAGGAAACTATTAAGAAGCAATCAATAAAAATTAACATTTGTACTGTACATTTTACACTAACATACTGTTTAAGCCCCTGTACTGCCAGAGAGGGCTGCACTGTGCACATCTCCTTTACACAGCCATCTAGCAGACAAGGGGTTAAACAGTAAGTTGTACCAGGCTAAAGAAATGCGACACCACAAAGTATATCAGCTTACTTCTCAGCAGAACAGACTGGTAGGAGGAGGACAGTTCTTTTCAGTCTGAAAGAAAGTAAACACACTTCACTCCGTTATTCTCTATGTAGACCCCGCCCACCGCAGCAACCAGAAACCTGTCAAATGTGAGAGATCACTAACAGGGGAGGGGGCACTGTCTGCCTGCATGTGAAGTGTTAGAAAGCATGGGGATTTGTATTTCCCAAGTGCCCTGCTGCTCTGCTTGATTGAATGCATAGCCAGACCCACTTATTAGCAATAAAACGCTGCAAAAAAAAAAACCGGCTTTTACATTGCCGATATTTTACTTATGCTGGCACCAGCTGCTAATCACTGATTACCGGCTGTTCCGGTAAAATACCGGCTAGGTGACAACCCTGCCTCCTCCATGCACCAAGGCAAAGAGAATGACTGGGGTTTGTGGGAAGGGGAGTGATATGTAACAGCTTGGTTGTGGTGCTCTTTGCCTCCTTCTGCTGGCCAGGAGTGATATTCCCAACAGTAATTGGTGATGTCGTGGATTCACCATATCTTAGAAAAGTAATATAATATTTAATTTTAAATATATATTTCCATATATAAATCTGAAAATGTTAATGTCAAATAGATATCTATATATACAGTTGCTATATTGCAAAGTCTGAAAGTTAGAGCTTTGGGTTTTAATTGCTCGCAAACTTTTTACTTTCAACTTGTAATACACACACAAAAAGCTTGCTTATTATTAAATTTACGCTCAAGCACTAAATAGCGCATCACTTATCTGGCCCTATATTTGCAATCTGCAAAATTCATAAACGCTTGGTAGGCCTGCTGGTCACTATTCTTTTCTCACTTCAACTATATTTTGTACCTGGTACAAATAATGTGAAAGTAGACTCACTCCCACAACAGTTTGAAGTTGATGAGTCTCTACTGGAAAAATGTTCTCATATTATACGCCTCCCTCAATCGTATTGTTTGTGCATTAGCCACTACTTCTTTTGCATATGAAAATACCCTTTACACAAATAGGAGCAAGCTGGAGAAGGTAGCTGACGGTATTCTCATAAAACTTTGGGGCTTGGTTAGGAGTCTGAAAATCAGCGCAATGTTATTTAAAAATAAGCAAAACTATACATTTAAAAAAAAAACTTTCGGCCAGATTACGAGTTTTGCGTTATGAGTAGTGATGTCGCAAATTATGCGATGTTCGATCCGCCCCCTATTCGTCATCATTGAGTAATACTTTGACCCTGTACCTCACAGTCAGCAGGCACATTCCAGCCAATCAGCAGCAGACCCTCCCTCCCAGACCCTCCTACCTCCTGGACAGCATCCATTTTAGATTCATTCGGAAGCTGCATTGTTAGTGAGAGGAGGGACAGTGTAGCTGCTGCTGATTTAGTAGGGAAATCTATAGCTAGGCTAGTGTATTCAGTGTCCACTACAGTCCTGAAGGACTCATCTGATCACTGCTGTAAGGACAGCACCCCAAAAAGCCCTTTTTAGGGCTGCTTTTTTTTTCCTGTGTAATCTAATTGCAGTTGCCTGCCTGCCAGCGTGTGTGTCAGGCTCACAGCATATACTGTGCCCACTTGCCCAGTGCCACCACTCATATCTGGTGTAACAGTAGTGTAGATTTAAAAAAAACAACACTTTTTTGACTGTGTTAAATAATAGCAGTCAGTTTCCTTCACACGTGTGCGTTTAAGTGCCTGCCTGCCAGGGCACAGTGTCACCCCAGTGCAACTCATATCTGGTGTAACAGTAGTGTAGATTTAAAAAACAACAACACTTTTTTAACTGTGTTAAATAATAGCAGTCAGTTTCCGTCACACATGTGAGTTTAAGTGCCTGCCTGCCTGCCAGGGCACAGTGTCACCCCAGTGCAACTCATATCTGGTGTAACAGTAGTGTAGATTTAAAAAACAACAACACTTTTTTGACTGTGTTAAATAATAGCAGTCAGTTTCCTTCACACGTGTGCGTTTCAGGGCCTGCCTGCCAGGGCACAGTGTCACCCCAGTGCAACTCATATCTGGTGTAACAGTAGTGTAGATTTATAAAAAACAACACTTTTTTGACTGTGTTAAATAATAGCAGTCAGTTTCCTTCACACGTGTGCGTTTAAGTGCCTGCCTGCCAGGGCACAGTGTCACCTCAGTGCAACTCATATCTGGTGTAACAGTAGTGTAGATTTAAAAAAACAACACTTTTTTGACTGTGTTAAATAATAGCAGTCAGTTTCCTTCACACGTGTGCGTTTCAGTGCCTGCCTGCCAGGGCACAGTGTCACCCCAGTGCAACTCATATCTGGTGTAACAGTAGTGTAGATTAAATAAACTTTCATGATTCAGATAGAGCATGTAATTTTAAACAATTTTCCAATTTACTTTTATCACCAATTTTGCTTTGTTCTCTTGGTATTCTTAGTTGAAAGCTTAACCTGGGAGGTTCATATGCTAATTTCTTAGACCTTGAAGCCCACCTCTTTGAGATTGCATTTTTACAGTTTTTCACCACTAGAGGGTGTTAGTTCACGTATTTCATATAGATAACACTGTGCTCGTGCACGAGAAGTTATCTGGGAGCAGTCACTGATTGGCTAGACTGCAAGCCTGTCAAAAGAACTGAAAAAAGGGGCAGTTTGCAGAGGCTTAGATACAAGATAATCACAGAGGTTAAAAGTATATTATTATAAATATGTTAGTTATGCAAAACTGGGAAATGGGTAATAAAGGGATTATCTATCGTTTAAAACAATAAAAATTCTGGTGTAGACTGTCCCTTTAAACGGGGAGTTTGGTCTGTCACTGGGAAGCGGGCGTAACCCTTACACTACCTGATCAATACAACATCATACCTGATGTTTTAAAGCACGTTATTCCAAACAATTTAGGAATGTTAGGTGATTTATGCCCTTTATGGATTAAAACCAGACTCTGCATCAACTATGTAATTTTCCATGGGAGTTTTGCCATGGATCCCCCTCCGGCATGCCACAGTCCAGGTGTTAGTACCCTTGAAACAACTTTTCTATCACTATTGTGGCCAGAAAGAGTCCCTGTGGGTTTTAAAATTCGCCTGCCTATTGAAGTCTATGGCGGTTCGCCCGGTTCGCCCGTTCGCGAACAGTTGTGGAAGTTCGTGTCCGCCGTTCGCGAACGCAAAATTTTAGGTTCGCAACATCACTAGTTATGAACTGTGCGGTGCTAACGTGCAGTTTTTTCTCACCGCTCACTTACCTACAGCGCTGGTATTACGGGTTTTTACAAACCCGACGTTAAAAGGCAAAAAGTGAGCGTAGAGCAAACTTGTGCTCCATACCGCACTCCAATACAAGCGCTGCTTAAGTGATTGAGCTTACATTCTATTGGCTGTTCCAATCAGCTAATGGAATGCAAGCTCAACCCTATTGGCTAATTGGATCAGCCAATAGGATTTTTTCTACCTTAATTCCAATTGGCTGATAGAATTCTATCAGCCAATCGGAATCTAAGGGATGCCATCTTGGATGACGTCATTTAAAGGAACCTTCATTCATCGTTAGTCCGTCGGAAGAAGAGGATGCTCCGCGACGGATGTCTTAAGGATGGACCCGCTCAGCGCCAGAAGGATGAAGATAGAAGATGCCATCTGGATGAAGACTTCTGCCCATCTGGAGGACCACTTCTGCCCGTCTAGAGGACCACTTCTGCCAGCTTCGTTGAGGACATCTTGCCGCTTGATGAAGACTTCTCCCGGTAAGTGAATCTTCATGGGTTAGTGTTAGGATTTTTTTAAGGGTGTATTGGCTGGGTTTTATTTTTAGGTTAAGGCTTTGGGCAGCAATAGAGCTAAATGCCCTTTTAAGGGCAATGCCCATCCAAATGCCATTTTCAGGGCAATGGGGAGCTTAGGTTTTTTTAGTTAGGGTTTTATTTGGGGGGTTGGTTGTGTGGGTGGTGGGCTTTACTGTTGTGGGGGTTGTTTGTATTTTTTTTTACAGGTAAAAGAGCTGATTTCTTTGGGACAATGCCCCGCAAAAGGCCCTTTTAAGGGCTATTGATAGTTTAGTTTAGGCTAGGTTTTTTTTTTTTTGGGGGGGGTGCTTTTTTATTTTGATAGGGCTATTAGATTAGGTGTAATTAGTTTAAATATCTTGTATTTAGTTTTTCTATTTTTTGTAATTTAGCTAATTGTATTTAATTTATTTAATTGTATTTAATTTAGGGAATTTATTTAATTGTAGTGTAGTGTTAGGTGTTATTGTAACTTAGGTTAGGTTTTATTTTACAAGTAAATTTTTCTTTATTTTAGCTAGGTAGTTATTAAATAGTTAATAACTATTTAATAAGTATTCTACCTAGTTAAAATAAATACAAACTTGCCTGTAAAATAAAAATAAACCCTAAGCTCAGAATTTACAAATTATTATACCAACCTATATCAGTCACAACCACCTCAGGAAGATGCGCAACAAAAATTCTGGGAGGGGCTTGCTCTCCCTAGAATCACATAGGATCAATTAGATATTCTGAATGCCCCGATAACTCTGGAGGAAGTGGCCCACACTATTCAATCTCTTGCCCTCGGGAAAACACCCGGCCCCGACGGGCTTCCCACTGAATTCTACAGGATGCTATCGGACCAAACGGTCCCGGTACTTACCAATCTGTTTACCCATTACTTTACAGGCCAGGTTACTCCGTCGGCTAGCATTTCGGCAGCGAATATTACAGTTATATATAAAATAGGTAAAGACCCCACTAAACCAGCGTCATATAGACCGATTTCCCTTTTAAACGTTGATTACAAGCTACTAACCAAGCTTTTAGCTAATCGCTTAAAAAATATACTCCCCCACATCCTGCACACAGATCAGACAGGTTTTACCCCCCAACGCTCTTCTGTCACGAACATTAGGAAAGTTCTCCATGCAGTGTCACACTATTGGTTGGCTAAGCAAGAGGGAACCCTTTCGTCTCTTTCGGAGGCCTTCCTGCTATCCTTGGATGCAGAGAAGGCCTTTGATAGAGTGGAGTGGACTCATCTTTTCCGTTCCATGGAAACTTTTGGTATTTCGGGCCGCTTCACCGCCTTCCTTAAAAGTATCTACTCTAGTCCTGTGGCGTACTTGGTGATTAACAACCTTTATTCTCCCCCGATCCCTCTGCACAGAGGGACCCGCAGCGGCTCGTCTTAGAGACCTTTTCCCTGGTATCTGCGTCAATTCCCATAGACTCCAGATAGCCTTATATGCGGATGACATGCTGCTCTTTATCTCGAACCCCCAAGCTTATGTCCCAATTATTTTAGACACGATTGGACTATTTGGACAATTCTCAGGATATAAAATTAATATTTCAAAGTCGGAAATCCTATGGCTACATTGTAAATCTAACGTCCACGCAGATCTATATCCTTTTCATTCAGTAGACTCACACTTAACTTACCTGGGTATCCACATCTCAGCAAACCCGCAAAAATGGTACTCGCATAATTTTTCCCCCTTGATTCAGCAAATCAAACAAGAGTTGAGTGCCTGGCAAAGTTTGCCGTTATCTTTAATGGGCAGAGTCCACGTCATTAAGATGATGACTCTCCCCAAATTCCTGTATCCTTTACAGATGCTCCCCTTGCTACTTAGGCAGAAACATCTGGCCTATTTAAATACTATAGTTCGAAACTTCCTTTGGAAGGGCGGTATAGGGATACATAAATTATATCTCCCCTATTTAAAAGGGGAACTGGGCTTACCAAATTTCTTATACTATAATTGGGCCTCTTTAGCAAAATTGTCATTGGATTGGAAATTAAATACGCAGCACTTCTCTAGTGCTCAGTTGGAAGAGGCTTCGTTGCCTCAGGTGTCTCCCGCTTTTCTGCCGCATGCTGCTTTATCTGAATTACCAATGAATGTGCAACATGTTTCGAGATGTGCTTCTGGGGTGGAAGGCTATGACTAAAGCATTGGCATGGGATCCTACTCATACGAAATACCTCCCTATCATAGGAAACCCGAGGTTTTAATCTGGTATGTTATACCCCATCTTTCGTACTTGGAGAGATCAGAGTATAGACAATGTTGATAAATTGCTAGACTACACCACTAAATCTGTCCTACCTTATGATGCTGTATGCAGGAAATTTTTAATCCCTTATACTAATAGATTTGCATATTTTCAGGCACGACACTACATAAGCCATATTTTGCAGAAATGTAAAACATTCTGGACAACATCACCACTGACTCACACCATGGCACATTTTCAGGCACACAACTTTGCAATTTCACCAATTTACCAGGAATTAATAAATATCAGGGCCTCTATCATGATGACACATCTTCTTAATGCTTGGCATAGGAAACTACCCAACCTACCCTCGGGGAAAACCATACTTGACAGCCTTACTTTAGCAGCTGACCTCAGAGAATCACAGATACGGGTTATATATCAAGACTACATTACACCTAGGAGATTGAGTAAATGGAGAACACACTTCTCAAATGTGTGTGGTAAATGCTCCTATCCCAACCCTGACTTTCTGCATTATATTTGGTACTGCCCTAAGGTTCGCAGATTTTGGAATCAAGTCTCGTTTTGGCTTTCCAAAACTGCAAATACCCCTATTACACTTACACCTCTGCAGGTGTTATTTTTAAACCGGCTCTTAAATTACCGGCTCTTAAACAGGATAGGAAATTTCTTATAAATGTTATACTGTTGGCAAGGAAATGTATTTTCCGAAAGTGGCTTCACAATAAAGCTCCGTCTGGTAGCTTTTTGAAACAACTGCTACTGAAAACGCTGTTATTTGAACAATATGACACTCTATATGATGTAAAGGTAAGAGTAGCTCGCTTTATTACGAAATGGAGGCTCTTTCTTGAGTCTTTAGATCCCCCGACCCAAAAACAGATACTATACCCATTTAAAAATACTATTTATATGCTTGAAGTGAACCTTAGGGGTGAATGGAATGTCTGGTAGGAAATGAGGTGAGGTGGGGGGAGAACAGAGGGTATTCTGTCTTTTCCTTTTCTTTTACAGTGTTAGACGTTAATAAAACTGAAGTCCAATTTTTTTCTAAAGGCTAGATTTGATGATTACTATGACACACGATAAAGTTTGTTTTGATGTTATGTTTGATTCTGTTATCTTGAAGAAAATAGAAAAGAGTCCTACCCTAGGATTCATGTTTGGCCTAGGGTACGGTATTTTTCAAAGGTTTTGTTAAATAATTAAGAAAATGGCTTAATAGGTACTATGTCTATTGTTTGCCCCATATGTGGGACACACCTTCTAAAACACTTAACCAACTGTCTATGTTTCCTGTAATTGTACAACTATGTAACTGATTTATTGTGACTTCGTACGTTGGATTGAAATTTTTTGTACCTGATGCCAAATAAAATAAAAGTTTAAAAAAATAAACCCTAAGCTAGCTACAATGTAACTATTAGTTATATTGTAGCTAGCTTAGGGTTTATTTTATAGGTAAGTATTTAGTTTTAAATAGGAATTATTTAGGTAATAATTGTAGGTTTTATTTATATTTATTTTAATTATATTTAAGTTAGGGGTGTTAGGGTTAGACTTAGGTTTAGGTTTAGGGGTTAATAAATTTAGTATAGTGGCGGCGACGTTGGGGACGGCAGATTAGGGGTTAATAAATGTAGGTAGGTGGCGGCGATGTTAGGGGCGGCAGATTAGGGGTTAATAATATTTAACTAGTGATTGCGAGGCGGGAGTGCAGCGGTTTAGGGTTTAATATGTTTATTATACTGGCGGCGATGTCCGGAGCACCAGATTAGGGGTTAATATTTTTATTTTAGTGTTTGCGATGTGGAAGGGCCTCGGTTTAGGGGTTAATAGGTAGTTTATGGGTGTTAGTGTACTTTTTAGCACTTTAGTTATGAGTTTTATGCTACAGCTTTGTAGCGTAAAACTCATAACTACTGACTTTAAAATGCGTTTGGAATCTTGGAGGTATAAGCTGTACCGCTCACTTTTTGGCCTCCTAGGACAAACTCGTAATACCAGCGCTATGGAAGTCCCATAGAAAAATGGGTTTACAAACTTTGCGTAAATCGGTTTGCGGTAAGGCCAAAAAAGTGTGCAGTGCCCCTAAACCTGCAAGACTAGTAATACCAGTGGTAGTGAAAAAGCAGCGTTAGGACCTTTTTCATCTTACCGCAAAACTCGTAATCTAGCCGATTATGGGCTATATAAATAGATCATCTACAAAACATTTATACAAAGAAAAAATTAGTGTATAATGTTCCTTTAAGCTCCTCCAGACAGTTATCCACATAAAGTAAGTCTTTTTGTTCCTGAAAAGTTGAGGAAAGAAATTTGACATTGGACTCATGATTGTCCATTATCTGTACATCCTAGAATAAAAGGAATTCAAAACAAATTACAGTCCTATGAATGGAAGCAAGAAATGCCCATTAATATAAGACAGTTTATTTCTGCTCATCAAATCTTTGCACAAAAACTCCTAGAACACTGAATTATTACAACCATTGCCCATGCAAAATCAACCTTGTGCACACTTATCTATGGACTTTATCACAGATCTGCTGAATGCAAATAGTAATACTGTCATATGGCTCATTTTTGACAGGTTTTCAAAATTATCAATTTCCACCCCTTCCTGGATTACCTTCCACCAAAGTATTATCTACCCATTTCATATTCTACTCGTTTCATTACTCACAAGTACGTCTTCATGGTTTGCCTCTACATAATTTTTCAGATTGAGGATCTCAATTTGCTTCTCAATACTGGAGATCTGTGTGTGTTGGGGTTTTTGTGTGTATGTGTATACAGTTGGGCAAAAAAGTATTTAGTCAGCCACCAATTGTGCAAGTTCTCCCACTCCTACCATAATATGCAAATAAATTCTTTCCAAATCAGACAATGTGATTGTCTGGATTTGTTTTTATTATAAAAAATCTACATAACATTTTAATATTATTTGTTTATCTTGAGGATTCTAAATTATTATGCAGAACTATGAGTATTCATTCTGTTGCATTATTTTTTTTCTCTTTTAAATTGACTTTCTTTGTCTAAGTACTTCATAAAACTCCTTTAACGTTACGGAACATTACTGTAAAAAAGTAATAATACACTTCTCTATATCATCTGAGCAGTATATTGTTCCACAGGTTATCTGTTGTGATTTTGTATTTAGCCCTTGTTTATGAGTTAAATGCTACCATTCTGCTCTAGATGAGAATATGATGGTGGCTGGAGGATACACACATATGGGTATTACAAAATAAACTGCAAGAAATAAACAATACATATATTTAATGTATACGTTATTAAAAATTCAAGTCTTTACATGTGTCCAGCTGCAGCAGTGTATAAAAATGGTTATGTTCTATAGAACTTCTACTGAAAACTAAGGATGGGCAAATGTTTCAATTTGAAATTTAAAACGAATTTTGGTACATTCATTAATTCAAATCAAATTTTGAATGTTTATATAACATTCTAACATTCTTTTTTTTAATGTTTGTTTTTGAATTTTAAAGAGCAATCGAAAATATTTGTTCGAATAATCGAATGTTTAGCTATGTATTTTATATCAAATTCGAAAATATTACTAACATTCAATTTCAAATTTGTTTTATGCAAATTGAATTTTTAATATTCGATTTCAATTTTGAAATAGTATTTCTAATCTGCAGCTACCTTTTATAAAGGTAAAATTCAAATTCAATTTCGAAATAGTATTTCTAATCTACATTTATCTTTTATAAATGTAATATTCAAATTCAAAACCAACATTCAAAATCGAAAACCAAAATTCAAAATCAAAACCAACGTTTGAAATTGAAAGTTACCTTCAAAAACTGGAAATAACATAACATTTTCTCATTTTAAAGAATATTCTTTCTTATCAACATTCGATTTTCTAAATAAACAATAAAACAATAAACAATAACATTCATTCTACCATTTGAACTCCAATTTAAATACATTCACCCATCTCTACTGAAAACTAGCCCACTGTTAGAAATATTTTTTTGCTGCCATTGTTAAAAAAAACAACAAACATTTGCATATTTAAGTTCTAAGTAAATTTACAGTACTTATATATTCCCTAAAATTAATTTTATTACAAGTGATAGTAAAAGGTTGAAAAAGTATATTTGTTGATGTTTATATCTGGCTCTTCATTTGTTGATTCATTTGGAAAATGTCTACATTAACTGAAGATAAAGAAAATGTAATTTCTTGCCATATTGCATCTCAGATTTATAGTCATGTCATCTACTAAGCTTGTAAACATTTTATTATTTTTCAAGCAAGTGAAAACTTAACTTAGTTTTCATGACTGTTCCAATCATCAGTACAAAAGAGTTCCACGTATAAAAGTTATTTTATTCTTTGGTGACTGGTGGTTCTTCTTCTTTGGTTCCTTCTGCTTCTAGCAATTCTAAGACTTCTGTCTCTGTTACTGACTTTAATTTATGCTCAATTTTTGTTACTCGCTGTTTTAATTTTTGTTGGGCTGAATCATACTCAGCTAAAAGTCTAGCAAATTTTGTCTGTAGGTTTTCAACTAAGCCCTCCATATGAGCAACTTTCTCCTCAATGTCTTTTGGATCAGTGCCTGAATTTGCAATATCTAAATCAAGTAGCCCATCCTTCATGAGAATCTGCCTTCCTTTTTCTTCCAGCATGGCTTTAGCATCTGGGTACTCAGTCAGGGCTTCCATTAAGTCATCTTTTGAGAGACAAAAGAGATCTGAATATCCAATACTCTTAATATTAGCTGTTCGTCTGTTTCCAGCTTTACTTCCCTTAATGTTTAGAATACTGATTTCCCCAAAGTAGCTGCCATCACTCAAGACAACAAATTGGGTAATCCCATCATCAGCTACTACAGCAAGCTTGCCTTCTTTGATAATGTACATTTCTCTTCCAATATCCCCTTTCCTACAAATGTAATCTCCAGGGCTGTATACTTGAGGTTGCAGTTTTAAGACCAATTCAATCAAAAGTCCAGCTTCACAATCAGCAAAAATACGAACTTTCTTTAATGTGTCCAGATGAACATTGATAGCAATCTCCGCTCTTAACTTGTCTGGTAGATATTTCAAAACATCTCTTTCATCTACAGCTTTTTTATTTGTCCATAAGTAGTCAAACCATTTGATTACTCGCTTTTCTAAATCTTTGCTTACTTTTCTAAAGTGCATGTACTGTTTGATTGCATCAATTCTCCCTTGAAATTCTGCTCTGGCGGCATTCATATTTGAAATCATGGAGCCAACATTACCAACGATGGTAGCGAAAATCAACACTCCAACCAGGAAATCAGCAACAACAAACCAGAATTCTGAATCTCTAACTGGTGGAGGAGTTTCCCCAATAGTAGTTAGAGTTAGTGTTGACCAGTAAAGACTGTACACATATTTTCTAGCCAGACGTCCAAACTCTGGGTCAGATGTATTAGGATAGACCCACGTATCTTCACCAAACCCTATAGCTTTGGAAATAGAATAATACACACAAGCGTTCCAATGTATAATAATCACAATGTACATGATGAGGTTAGAGATTCTAAAGATGTTCGGATAATTGGTCCTTGTTTCTGTTCGCTGGAAAAATTCAAACATGCGTGACACTCTAAGCAATTTGTTTAGCCTTAACTCTGGATAGTTCATTCCAAACCTTAAATACAAAATATCTGTTGGTATAATAGACAAAACATCCAATTTAAACTGAAGAGTCTTTTTGTATTTATCTCTTAGCTTAACTTCATCTTTGACCAGTAGACCTTGCTCCAAATATCCTAAAATGAAAAAAGAAAAAAAAAAGATAACTTTTTCAACTTGAATAGAATGCAGACACAATCTGTAGATTCCTTTTGAGGACACACCTATATAGGCTAGTCAAGTGCTCTGTTAAAATACCTGTATTTTTAAAAAAAAAAATATTATCTATTTAAATACCGTATTTTCCGGCGTATAAGATGACTTTTTAACTCATGAAAATCTTCTCAAAAGTTGAGGGTCGTCTTATACGCCGGGTGTCGTCTTATAAGCCTTATTATTACAGAGTACAGACAACGTTATCCTAAACTGAGCTTCACTGAAACAGAGGCGTGCACTGGGCAGGTGCCGAGGTTGCCAAGGAGATGTGTTGTATGTAATGGCGGGCAGTGAGAGCTTGTTTGTTGCAATTACTGGGGAGTTACGGTACATAAGTTTTGGAAAGCAACGCCACACTGATTGGTTCGGGAGCTAGTGGGTAAGGAATGAATAACCTTGGCGTGGGGTTATTACTGTGTTAAGGCTCATTGGCAGTGGCAGGAGGGCAGCGAGACAGCCAAAGCTAAATCACATGTTCATAGCTTAATAGCGGAGTTATCGTTTTCCAGTAGTTCGAGCTGCAGGCTGCTGATTGTCACACAAGCATGGAGTACAAGTAGTATCCCAGTAGTTCACATGCTGACTGACTTCTATGCCGCTCAGCATGTGAACTACTGGGATACTACTTGTACTCCATGCTTATGTGACAATCAGCAGCCTGCACCTCGAACTACTGGAAAACCATAACTCTGCTATTGGGCCGTAAACATGTGCTGCAGTTAAAAGGGGCTCTTACTCTTACATGAGTGCGCTGCAGTTAAAAGGAGTGCGCAGTTGTGGAAGCAGAAGTGTTTAGCGCAGGGCTTACAAACCTGGGCAAAAATGGTGCCTTGAATTGGGTCTGGTCCTAACAGTTGTTTGGAGCCCACAACCTGCCCATGGACGCCCCCAATTATCCCTGCTAACCACCACAAACACCCCCCCACACACACAAAAACATGCAACAAAAAAGTTATCTGCACACTGGGTGAATTTTGAGGTGAAAACCTACCGTATATCCCATACCCATACTTGCTCCAAACTGATGATTTTATTTGGTGTGCTTGCTGTATTCATTGAGGGGGTAAGGGGGTAGTCTTATACGGCGAGTATAGCACAAACTCTATATTTTTAACAGGAAAAGTAGGGGGTCGTCTTATACGCCCAGTCGTCTTATACGCCGGAAAATACGGTACTTGTTTTGTATTTCCTTTTAAAGCTAAACAGTAGTTCTTAATTTTTTATCTCCCAGATGGTGCTGCAAAACATTTCTAGCTTTGGTTTGCATGTGAAAAGGTTAAATCAGCATTGATGTAATATTTCAAATTAAAGGGACATGAAACCCACACATTTTCTTTCATGATTTAGGTAGAACATACAATTTTAAACAACTTTCCGGCTTACTTCTAGGGGTAGATTTCTCAAGCAGCGGATGTTGCAATCTATCCCCCTGAAGTTTCAGGTCCGCCTGAAACTTAAGTTAAGAAGCAGCGGTCGCCACCTTGGATACGATCGGGATGATTGACACCCTTTGTTAGCGACCGATGGGAAATGCTTGTGCAATGTTAAATGCTGACAGAGTATGCTGTCGGCATTTAGCGATGTCCGACATTTGATAAATCTACCCCTATTATCAAATTTGCTTCATTCTCTTGGTATCATTTGTTGAAAGAGCAGCAATGTACTTCTGGTTTCTAACTGAACACTTGGGTGAGCGAATGCCAATCGGTATATATATATGCAGCCACCAATCAGTAACTAGAACCTAGGTTCTTTGCTGCTCCTGAGCTTTCCTAAATAAACCTTTCAGAAATGAAAAACAAGTCAAAGAAGCAAATTAAAAAAAAGAAGTAAATTGTAAAGTTGTTTAAAAATTGCATGCTCTATCTCAATCATGAAAGTTTAACTTTACTGTCCCTTTAATAGGTTGTATTGGAAGAAACAATTTGGGTTTTAGAATTTTAAAAATGCATACATCGGTGTGATCCTAATCCCTTCAGAATGAAAATGCGATTAATATACAGAAGTATCTTTAACAGCAAATTAAATATTGGCTTTCATTGGAATGTGCATTGAGAAACTTGTGCATTTATTTTTATTTTTATATCATTAAATAGGTTACGGTAGTTAGATTATAAAACTATACATGTATATATATTTTTAGCATTGATGTGACCGGTCACTATTTCCTAGCATATATCAATATTTTAGCATTTTATTTATTTATGTGTCAATTAAAAAAATATCTATTAAATTATATTTATTTATAACTCTATTTGTTTATCCTTTATTGATTAACACTTCTAGCTCTTGTAGCGCTGCTCCTGATATCTTTTTTCTTAGTCATGTGCATTGCTGGTTCTTCAACAAAAGATAATTAAAGAAGGAACAAAAATAGATAATAGAAGTAAATAGGAAAGTTATTTAACCCCTTAACGACCGAGGACGTGCAGGGTACGTCCTCAAAAAAAAAGGCAGTTAACGCCTGAGAACATACCATGCACGTCCTCGGTGTGGAAAGCAGCTGGAAGTGATCCTGCTCACTTCCAGCTGCTTTCCGGTTATTGCAGTGATGCCTCGATATGGAGGCATCCTGCAATAACCGTTTTAAGCCATCTAGATATAGCGTAACTATTAGTTATATATGTTATGTGTTATAAAAATACAGGTATGTGTTGTTTATGGTCTGAAGATGGGGATAACCTCTCCGAAACGTTACTATGTTTAAATAAATTGTGAATATTTTTATTTGAAGACCTGGTGGTGAGTGCTTTCTTTTTGAGAGTTATGGATCACATTTAAATTAACCCTGGGCAGCTGCTGGTGAACTAGAGTGTGTGCAGAGCCCTACGGAGGAAATATATATATATATATATATATATATATATATATATTTTTTTTTTTAAATTTAAAAATACGAAAAACATTTTGTCCTATGTGAAGAATATTGGAATGTAAAATATTTACAGTAAATACACAGTAAAACACATACACCTAGATTACGAGTTTTGCGTTAGAGGCTATGCGGTGCTAACAAGCAGTTTTGTCTCACCACTCACTTACCTACAGCGCTGGTATTACGAGTTTTCAGAAACCCGTCGTTAAAAGACAAGAAGTGAGCACTGAGCAAAATTTTGCTCATTACCGCACTCCAATACCAGCACTGCTTAAGTCAGTGGTGAGCTGGTCGTACGTGCTCGTGCACGATTTCCCCATAGGAATCAATGGGGAGAGCTGGCTGAGAAAAAGTTTAACACCTGCAAAAAAGCAGTGTAAATCTCAGTAACGCAGCCCCATTGATTCCTATGGGTAAATAAAAGCTATGTCTACACCTAACACCCTAACATGAACCCCGGGTCTAAACACCCCTAATCTTACACTTATTAACCCCTAATCTGTGGCCCCCGACATCACCAACACCTGCATTATATTTATTAACCCCTAATCTGCCTCTCTGGACACCGCCGCCACCTACATTATATTTATGAACCCCTAATCTGCTGCCCCCAACATCGCCTCCACCTACATTATATTTATTAACCCCTAATCTGCCGACCCCAATGTTGCCGCCACCTACCTACACTTATTAACTCCTAATCTGCTGCCCCCAATGTCGCCGCCACTATAAGAAACAGATTAACCCCTAAACCGCCACACTCCCGCCTCGCAATAGGATTGAGCTCGCATTCTATTGGCTGATTGGAACAGCCAATAGAATGCAAGCTCAATCCTATTGGCTGATTGGATCAGCCAATAGGATTGAACTTCAATCCTATTGGCTGATTGCATCAGCCAGTAGGATTTTTTCTACCTTAATTGCCAATCGGAATCTAAGGGACGCCATCTTGGATGACATCACTCAAAGGAACTGTCATTTAGTAAGAAGACGTTGATTGAAGAGGATGCTCCGCGTCGGAAGTCTTGAAGATGGACCCGCTCCGCGCCGGATGGATGAAGATAGAAGATGGTGTCTGGATGAAGACTTCTGCCCATCTGGAGGACCACTTCGCCCGGCTTGGATGAAGACTTCTCCCGGCTTCGTTGAGGACTTCGGCCCGGCTTGGATGAAGACTTCTCCCGGTAAGTCGATCTTCAGGGGGTTAGTGTTAGGTTTTTTTAAGGGCGTATTGGGTGGGTTTTATTTTTAGGTTAGGGACTTTGGGCTGCAATAGAGCTAACTGCCCTTTTAAGGGCAATGCCCATCCAAATGCCCTTTTCAGGGCAATGGGGAGCTTAGTTTTTTTTAGATAGTATTTTATTTGGGGGGTTGGTTGTGTGGGTGGTGAGTTTTACTGTTGGGGGGTTGTTTGTATTTTTTTTTACAGGTAAAAGAGCTGATTACTTTGGAACAATGCCACACAAAAGACCCTTTTAAGGGCTATTGGTAGTTTAGTTTAGGCTAAGTTTTTTTTTTTTTTTGGGAGATTTTTTAATTTAAAAGGGCTATTAGATTAAGTGTAATTAGTTTAAATATCTGTAATTTGTTTATTATTTTCTGTAATTTAGTGGGGTTTTTTTGTACTTTAGCTAATTTATTTTAATTTAGGTAATTTTATTTAATTTAGTTAATTTATTTAATTTTAGTGTAGTGTTAGGTGTTAGTGTAACTTAGGTTAGGTTTTATTTTCCACGTAAATTTGTATTTATTTTAGCTAGGTAGTTATTAAATCGTTAATAACTATTTAGTAACTATTCTACCTAGTTAAAATAAATACAAACCTGCCTGTAAAATAAAAATAAACCCTAAGCTAGATATAGCGTAACTATTAGTTATATTGTAGCTAGTTTAGGGTTTATTTTATAGGTAAGTATTTAGTTTTAAATAGGAATAATGTAGTTAATGGTAGTAATTTTATTTATATTTATTTAAATTATATTTAAGTTAGGGGGTGTTAGGGTTAGACTTAGGTTTAGGGGTTAATAACTTTAATATAGTGGTAAACATTGGGGCAGCAGATTAGGGGTTAATAAATGTAGGTAGGTTGCGGCGACATTGGGTGCGGCAGATTAGGGGTTAATAAATAGTATGTAGGTGTCGGCGATCTTGGGGGCAGCAGATTAGGGGTTTATACATATAATTTAGGTGGTGGTGGTGTCCTAAACGACAGATTAGGGGTTAAAAATTGTATTATAGTGTTTGCGATGCTGGAGGGCCTCGGTTTAGGGGTTTATAGGTATTTTATGGGTGTTAGTGTACTTTTTAGCACTTTTAGTTATGAGTTTTATGTTACGGCGTTGTACCATAAAACTCTTAACTACTGACTTTTAAATGCGTTAGGGATCTTGACGGGGTAGGGTGTACCACTCACTTTTTGGCCTCCCAGGACAGACTTGTCATACTGGCGCTATGGAAGTCCCATAGAAAAAAGACTTTACAAAGTTTACGTAAGTCGTTTGGCGGTAAGGCCAAAGAAGTGTGCAGTGACTCTAAACCTTCAAGGCTCCTAATACCAGCGGGCATAAAAAAGCAGCGTTAGGACCTCTTAACGTTGCTTTTTAAACCCTAACGCACAACTCGTAATCTAGCCGATATTGTGTTTTTCACAGAGGAGAACTTTTCTAAAGTATATCAGTCTGATCCCATCTAGTAAGGTCAGTCCAGGGCTGAAATACCAGGCAATCCTCCTCTGAACAAGGAACATGACAACCCCAGACGATCATTTTGGCCTTCTTTGGGCCTCGTCAATGAGGTGCAGCCATATTTCTCTAAGCACATTGGGCAGGCTGTTGTTCATTCCTGGTAGAGTGCTTCTCCCTTTTTATGTTTACTATTTAAAAGTATGTGTGTGTATATATATATATATATAAAAGTTATATACAGTATATATATATATATATATATATATATATTAAATATACTTTATATTAAATTTAGACACTTAATGGACCAGTAAACACAGTAAATTTGCATAATCAACAAATGCAAGATAACAAGACAATACAATAGCATTTACTCTGAATTTCAAATGAGTAGTAGATTTATTTCTAACAAATTTCAAAGTTATGTATTTTTCCACTCCCCCTGTACCATGTGATAGCAATCAGCCAATCACAAATGCATATATGACTCAAAAAGCCAATCACAAATGCTGGTGACTCAAAAAGTGTAAATATAAAAGACTGTGCACAAATTTAATTTGACCTGAGTGTCCCTTTAATGAACTAACAAAGTTTAATTATTAGGTAGAACATCCTAGTACTAGAAATGCATAGCGCATATAATGTACAGACATGTATTGAATGAAATGTTGTAGTAAGTACAGGCTCTCATTAAATTGATTAGTAATGACAAATAGTAAAGGGGGGTGTCAAATTATTAGACCAATAGGAAATGTGTTTGTTTTTTAAATAGAAGAAAGGAATCAGAATTCATAAGCTATGAATACGGCTGTTGCCAAAACACGTAAGCTGGATCCTTTCCTTCCCTTTCATGAGGTCTTAATTCTACTATGACTGGTTGACCAACCCTGTTTTTAACAATATGCTGATGTTGCAAATAAAAGCTATGTTTTAATCATCAAGTCCCGGCTGGTGCTCCTCACTTATTCTGTTCATTCAACTTTGTCCAGTTGGGGATAGTGAGCTCAGCGGAATCATTTGAAGGGACTCTATCCAATGTCAGGATTTGGGGAAGAAAGCCAGAACCGGCATCAAGATGAGGTGGGTGTGAAGCAGTCAGTGACGTCAGCCACACAAGACTGAGAGTTAAGGAGGGAGTGAGTACAGTCCTAGACCAGCGACACCAAGAGTGGCAAAGTGGGTATGTCCACAGAGAAAGCTGCATTGCACGGATCCTCTTGAGGACCGTTCTCCGCGACAAGGTGAGACACTGTACTGTAAGACTTCACACAACACCAGCCCCTGGGACCTACACATATTGCGCTATTGAGCTAGTTCCCTATCTTACCTAGCAGGAGAAACCGGGAAACACCAGAATTGGTCATCTTTCCCTTGTCCTAAAATTATAATTTATTGGCCTATTAAGGCAGTGCACTAATGCTTGGGAAACCAGTTAAAGCCTTTAGGTGCCTGAGATTTAGAGTTTTGTTTTTTGCATACTTTGAATAAAGCAACCCCCACCACCAAGATTGGATATTAGTGGTGATGTTCTCGATCTTTTGCTAAAACTGCAATCTCTATTTCATATGGAAGACACATCATCACTCATCAGAAAAGAGAGGGTCAGCCCATTTTTTTTTTTAATATATCACCGGACCCACAGATTGCGAGACTGATTTTCAAAAAGGCAATTTGTCATGGGTCTGACAATGCTTTGATCATCAGGGCCAGACTGAGAAGCATTAGGGGGTCTTCTAATATACTTGATGGAGTTCAGGAGTCTTTATGTGCAGTATGTGTAGTTATAGGCATTTGAGCACATATACATATTACAGTGCTCAAAATATCAACAGAACCAAATCTCTTACTAGGAAACAGTGATCAGACGATGCCTGAAATGTTTGTACTCATGATTGGGTAATTATTAAAATATATTATAATTTAAATATTATTTTTATAAAGATTCAACAAAATATATGGAGCAGTATCTGAGACTTTAGGCTTTGGTATCACAAGCCTTTTGTCATATAGTAACAATTCAAGATGTTCTTTTGTTCACCTGTTCTGGTTCTTACAAACATGTCTGCGATATAGATGAGATCTGATGTGTAATCAAGGATGTACCACATTTCTAAGTAGTCTTGCTGAAGTTCATCAAAACAGGCTCTGTAAATGAAAAGTATTTGTTAGTGGCTATGACATTTTGTTTTCTAGTACAGCTGTACCATCTCTAGTCTTTCATTCAATTTTACAGACCATAATGGAAAAATTATATCTTCTTGTTCCTTTATGAATTTTATGAATTAGTCCTCACCCATTCTTAGGGGCCAATTTGTCAAAGTGTTAATTGGTCCCAATGTATCTGTTTCCGCGCGAGCCTTCAGGCTCGCCGGAAACAGGAGTTAAGAAGCAGCAGTTTTAAGACCACTGCTCCTTAACTTGTACGCCTCCTCTGAGGCTGCGTTCTGCAATCCAACTGATCGTGTACAATCGGGTTGATTGACACTCCCTGCTAAAGGCCGATTGGCTGCAAATCTGCAGGGGGCGGCATTGCACAAGCAGTTTTGGCTTGTGCAATGTTATATGCCAACAGCGTAGACATTGATAAATCGGCCTCTTACTCTGTATAGCTTTCTGTCAATGTCTATCAACGCTTTACCAAGCTTTGGGTTTCCCAGCTATTTTGATTTTATTGCTTTCGAACATCCAGAACATAAAGGTAATAAATTATTTGCTGGGATGAAAATAAATAAAAAATATATGCTATGTGTATGATATTTAGCACAATAATATTAAACCAGTACTTAAATTAATTTATTATATACTAACGGAAAACACACATCTGTAAATTTACTATCATGACTGCAGCTATTGATAATAATTTATACATATTTTATATTTTTTATTGTCACTAGTTATTTGATATCTATCTGTGTTCTCACTCTTGATTATGCCCTACACTCATGAAAAACTATTTGTAACATATCTTGTGGAAAATCTTTCCGCAACAGCACAACTTGAAAACTGTGCAATTCAAGAAGATTTGAATCTGCCATCATCAAATCAGTGAGTTCTGAGGGACTTGAGGAGCAGTAAATGCATACCTTGAGTCTAAATGTTTAGGAAAACTATGCACTTCTATTGCGCTAGATGCAAAGAAAATCTTTGACCAGGTTATTGAGTCTCTCAGAAGACTACTTTATTTGCAGACGACTTTACTGTACTTATGTCATAATTCATTGCCAGCTCTATTTGATCACCTTAAGGAATTTGGTTCTGTGAGCTATTACAAACTTAATTACTCTACTGTTATCTATTCCAATTTTTATCCACTTCTGCATACCTTCAAGAGCAGTGTTGATAAATGGAATGTCCCTTGTATATCCTGGCTTGGACGTGTGGAGCATTTAAAATGAATTAACTCCCTCAGTTAACCTATTTGTGCAGGTCATTTCCCATACCTTTTCCTAAATATTTAATAGCTACATTTCAGCAGATTTATAAAAAGTTTTGGGGTAATACTCTCGATCTTTTACAGAGATGTGTTTCGACCTCCCATATTTTATAAATTATCCTATATACTCTCCTAGGAAAGGTCATTGCGCTAAACAACTGATCAAGAAATATACAAAAAATGGACTATACCAGCTGAATAAGCCAGTTGGTCCTAAAGAAATGCTTTTTTACACTGTGAATAGATTATGGAAATTAGTTCGGTTGATTACTGGAACTTGCAGTTAAGGTAAGTATATGACAAGATTAAAATATAACCTTTATTTGTTAAGTTTTAAAAAAGACAGCATCAAATATGTGTGTATGCTACCCTTGAAAGAGTTAAAAACACACTCTCTGTTGATTGTGCAATGCTTAGCTTGTGCAGTGCAAAATATATGGAGTACTAAGTAATCCTACTATAAGACCAAGATTATATTCTAGGTATATTTGTATGTTAATCTGAGAAAGGATTATATGGCCTTGTAAGTGGCCAATCCTTCAGATTACCCCTAGGGGATATTGAATATAAGGTATACCTGTTATGCTTAAACTCTATGGTCTTTATAGATATATGTTCATATTAGGGCATTTTGAACAGCAGTATACAACTTCGTCACTAATACACAGTAAGCGAATACTAATATGTACACTTGCAATTAGATATATGTTGGTTGCTCTAGGTTTTTAAAAGTTGCCTTTATGTCAGTTGCTTCAATGCAGGGCTTATACTTAATTATTGTGATGATTTTTTCAACTCTGACAGATATTAATTAGATTCTGTGTGGTTGTGCATATACAGCTACATAGAGGAGTAATCACAGTCTTGTGATGGTGCGATTATAAGATAATCTGCACTCAGAAGTGCTACACCAAGTGGTGTCAGAATAATTATAGTTATAGCATCATAATAGGTTTTGTGATTTCCCAGCCAATATAGGGCTGTATTATCAGTATATACTTAAATTAGACCTTGTTTATTGCGTTTTAGTCCAATGTGAACTTATATTTTCTGTCACACTGTTTCTGCTTAAACAGTGCTACAGCGTTGCTAAATTACAGCTTTTTGATAATTGACACAATGTATCTAAAATTTGATTATATTAATGATACAGTATGTAAGGGTAGTAGTACGTTTTTGTACTATACCAATCTGTGATAGTATCCGGTATTGCTGTGACAATAATGTCTCTAAGAGAGGCAGTTAAAAATAGCGAGGACCCCTGACGCAGCGTTTCAATAACCCCTCTGAGGATGCATTAGTGAAACGCTGCGTCAGGGGTCCTCGCTATTTTTAACTGCCTCTCTTGTTGTTAAAACTAATAGAAATACTTTAGCTTAAAAAACTTAATCTAGTTAATTCGTACTTAGTAACCTGTGGTTTATTACAGGCTTTAGCAGCAGTAACGTTTATTTATCCCGGTGTATACATAGTTAACCGGTGCACCCGCACAGCATAATTTTGAATACGGTGTGTTAATTGATACTAGGGGATAAAGATTAGAGACAATATTGTCACAGCAATACCGGATACTATCACAGATTGGTATAGTAAAAAAACGTACTACTACCCTTACATACTGTATCATTAATATAATCAAATTTTAGATACATTGTGTCAATTATCAAAAAGCTGTAATTTAGCAACGCTGTAGCACTGTTTAAGCAGAAACAGTGTGACAGAAAATATAAGTTCACATTGGACTAAAACGCAATAAACAAGGTCTAATTTAAGTATATACTGATAATACAGCCCTATATTGGCTGGGAAATCACAAAACCTATTATGATGCTATAACTATAATTATTCTGACACCACTTGGTGTAGCACTTCTGAGTGCAGATTATCTTATAATCGCACCATCACAAGACTGTGATTACTCCTCTATGTAGCTGTATATGCACAACCACACAGAATCTAATTAATATCTGTCAGAGTTGAAAAAATCATCACAATAATTAAGTATAAGCCCTGCATTGAAGCAACTGACATAAAGGCAACTTTTAAAAACCTAGAGCAACCAACATATATCTAATTGCAAGTGTACATATTAGTATTCGCTTACTGTGTATTAGTGACGAAGTTGTATACTGCTGTTCAAAATGCCCTAATATGAACATATATCTATAAAGACCATAGAGTTTAAGCATAACAGGTATACCTTATATTCAATATCCCCTAGGGGTAATCTGAAGGATTGGCCACCTACAAGGCCATATAATCCTTTCTCAGATTAACATACAAATATACCTAGAATATAATCTTGGTCTTATAGTAGGATTACTTAGTACTCCATATATTTTGCACTGCACAAGCTAAGCATTGCACAATCAACAGAGAGTGTGTTTTTAACTCTTTCAAGGGTAGCATACACACATATTTGATGCTGTCTTTTTTAAAACTTAACAAATAAAGGTTATATTTTAATCTTGTCATATACTTACCTTAACTGCAAGTTCCAGTAATCAACCGAACTAATTTCCATAATCTATTCACAGTGTAAAAAAGCATTTCTTTAGGACCAACTGGCTTATTCAGCTGGTATAGTCCATTTTTTGTATATTAAGTTTTTCATATGCTTATGCACTGCTCCTTAAGTGTTCAGTTATAAATCTTAAATTGCATTACCTCAAGCAAAAATCAAAGTTAAGTAACAAAACACTTAGGCAGATAATTATTTAAGTTTCAAACAACAAAGGTTCAAAATTTCTCCCTAAACATAACTGATCAAGAAAGCATGGTCCAAGGCGGTAGACTGCGCTTCACTGTGTCACACTTAGAACTTTACTTCAAAGTCTTATACAATGGCATCTAAGCCTTCTATGCTTGTTTAAAATCTCAGCACTTAACTCACCCTTGTGCTGAAGAGGCTGTGGCAAGATGGGCTCTCCAGACCATATTTAGTGGGAATGCTCACAAAAAAATTGCTAAATACAGATTCACTGTTCCACATAGCACCCAAACAGTCCTGTTTCATCTTGGTCTAGAACAACTACCTCTCCATGAATGTTAATTTTGTGTGTATTTATTCACTGAAGCCTAATTAACCGTATCCAGAAAATGGAAAAGGCTGGAGGAGCCTAGTTGGCCGTAGATTTCTTGGAATCTACGGAAGAATATATTTTCTCCTCACACAATAACATTGACTTGCACTGCTTGATCTGTGAATCCTAGAGATTGGTGAAATCTGAATTCTTAAAGTAGCAGAATGTTGTGGAAGCCTTGTATCCCCCTCTTTTTTTTCTTTTTTCTCTCTATTTTTCTTCTTCTTACTTTTCCTTTCTCAATATTTTGTTGTATCTCAATTTCTTCCTTTGTTCAGTCCGGCTGGCACATAGCCTTGAGAGCCTATATATTAGTCCCTGTCAACTTGGATATACAATTTTATATTTTTGTTTTATTTATCTTATTATAGATACTGTTTAGAAGGATTTCAAATATGTTTTTCTTTTTGGTTTTATATTTGAAAGTATCTTAGTTATTTTCTGTACCATATGTGCTTAATTAAGTATTACAGTTTTAGCTGACTCTAGATGATGTGAGGTCTAAGAGGGGCCTCCTGAGTTAATGAAAAGGGTACTTTACCTGACATGTCCTTTTTTTATGTTGTTTTATTGCTTCTATATTATTGATAGTAGTTAGACTGTAATTGTATTTTGTAGCAATTTACTGTTACATGCCAAAACCTAAACTTTAATTTAAAATATTTATATAAAATAATTAAGGAGCAGCATGTATCTTGTAACAACCATTATTACAACTTCATCTTCTTTGGTCCCCCTAGCAGCCATCTATCTCCTTTACAATCCATAATGAATGGCTCTGACAGGCTGATCTTTCTTACTCACCACTCCTCTACTGCTGCTCCTCTCTGGCAATCCCTTCACTGGCTTCCTCTAAGCTCCAGAATAAAACACATAATCTTGACCCTAACATTCAAGGCCCTCAATAACACTGCTCTTCCTCTGTCTCTGCCCTTGTATCCAGATACTCTAATTCCTGTGCCCTTCGCTCTGCTCATGACCACTTTCTTTCCTCCTCTCTTGTTAGCTCCTCACATTCCTATCTACAGGACTTTAACAGATTGGCCATAATGTTGTGGAACTCTTTGCCTTTCTCCATAAGACTCTCCCCTAGTTTTGAAAGTTGAAAGTGTTCCTTAAAGACTCTACTGTTCAGGAATACATACAATGTACACTAACCTTTCTTACTCCAGTTCCACTCTTTCTTTGTCAGTCTCTTGCACCCTCTTAGCCTGTAAGCTTCTTGAAAGCTTCAACTTTTTGAAAGGTGATTTACAGCAAGTGGCAACCCCTAGCCGCACCCTCTTCCCACTCATCTGGTGCACACTTTGCCTCTTAAATGATACAACTGATACAAGTGAGGTAAGATACCTCATAAGGGAATTCTTCATGCTTTGCATTTGTGTAGATAAAAAACCACAGTCATGCCCCAAGGACTCTCATGGTCAGCCCCTTGTTTATGTCTGCAAGGTCTTTGAGACACCTTAATTCTTTCCAGTGAGACTACTCTTAAAAAACAAATCAGACATGCAAATAGTTTACACATAAAGCCAAAACAACCTCAAAAAATATTTTTAAGAAACATTTACTGTATATTTGTAATGATTGGTTTTCCACTGTATAAGAGGTTGTGCAAGATGTTATCATTATTGGGCCCCTCATGCAACTATAAATATTAATTGCAGAAAAACTCACTGATAAACCTGTATAAAGGTAAATATGCAACAACACAAAGTTACCCTTTATGCAAGCAACACTTATATATCTCACGATTATAATATAGTAATAGCAACAGATAATGGGGCCAAATTATCAAATGTCGAGCAGACATGATTCACTGTAGCAAATCATGTCCGCCCAATATCACTAACATCTGGTGAAATGCTTTTGCAATGGCGCCCCCGCATATTCACGGCCAATTGACCGCTAGCAGGGGTCAATTATCCAGATTGTATCTAATCTGGATGTTTGCAGTGGTAGCGGACGAGTTAAGAAGCAGCAGTCTTAAGACCGCTGCTTCTTATCTCCTGTTCCCGCTGCTTAAAAGCTTACTATAAAAGTAATTGTATATAAAGTTCACTAGATACCACTGACATTGATTTATGCACATGTATTTATTCAACAATATAAAAAAACATAGATCCTCCAAGCGCTCATGAGGTTTATTCCATATTGTTTGTGGAGAAATTCACTGTATATCCATACACTTGAATCTTTAACACTTGTGGTTAGTTACATCAATCGGTCTGGCCAACACAGGCCGCTCATCAACTTGTTTCAGCAGGTGTGCTTTTTTCAAGATCATCCACTTTAAACAAAGTGGGAGTTTATTTGACACAAAGTATAATGGTAATCTGCCTTTCCCATTGGATAGTGTCTAACACGTGATCGGAAAACGACACAGGAGGAGTCCAGACCCTGCAGAGAGGACACCATAAACTACATTGCTTTCGTATTCTGGTGAGTAGTACTCTCTTTGGATATAAACGGCACACCAAGTCTGGACGTAATATACAGAACTAATTCTGCAAGTTTTTATATGCATTAAGAAATATCTTGCATAAATGCTAACAAATCACAATACTTGTGAGGGGCAGTCCCAGTAAATACAACAATAAGAATATTATAATGGTTAAACTTAAATTACTGTATAGAGGACATTTCAAAGAACTATATGTTAGATTTTATATATTTTTATAAACCACCGGTGGACATAGCTCTATGTTTTTTTATCATATTGTTGAATAAATACATGTGCATAAATCAATGTCAGTGATATCTAGTGAACTTTATATACAATTACTTTTATAGTAAGCTTTTAAGGGCACTCTTTGTCTGTTGCTAGAATATAAAGGTGAACTAAGGTAAAAACAGAAATAGGCCCCTTAGAAACCTCACAAGCATCTATAAATCTAGGCCTATGTCTTCCTCACAAATAAATATTGTGAAGGCATAAGACAAAATGAAGTAAAGTAATAAAACATTTCTAAGGACAACATTTCACTGGGTTTGGTAAATGAAATAATAGAAACCTTTTTTGTTATCATTAGGGGAGAAAATCAAACTGCAACCAATATCATTAATTACTTTAAAACAAGCCTCCTCACGCCATAAGCTTTTATACTTAATAGTGTATGTCACCTTGCAATGATCATAGTCCAGTTGTACATGACAGGCATGGTAATGCAAAATAACCAGTTGTAATATAGGTTTCCTGAGGGGTCAATTACATAAATATCTTTCTTCTTCCTGAACAGGGAGAAAAAGAAAAACATACATTAGTCTTTGAGATTTGAAATTATGCTATTGATAATGCATGTGGTTTATATTTTGGAAAAGTAACATTTCCTAATTCTAACAGGTGAAAGATAAGCTAGAAAATGTCCAAGTTTATTGTTTCTGGTATATATTTTCATAATTGAATGATCTCTTTGAAAAGGGGAATGTACATATTTCTGTGACACTACTGCCATAGATTACCAGTGTATATTATTAGGAATGTACTCTAGAAATGAGAATGTAAGGCCTATAGTTTTGTTTTTTGTTTTTTGTTTTAAAAAAAAAGGGAAAAAAAAATGTTTAGAGCATACATGGTACTCAAACTTTTTCTATCATGTAAATAAAATGGCAGCAGTTAAACATGTTAATATGTATATATACAGTATCCCACAAAAGTGAGTACACCCCTCACATTTTTGTAAATATTTTATTATATCTTTTTATGTGACAACACTGAATAAATGACACTTACTACAATGTACAGTAGTGAGTGTACAGCCTGTATAACAGTCTAAATTTGCTGTCCCCTCAAAATAACTCAACACACAGCCATTAATGTCTAAACCGTTGGCAACAAAAGTGAGTACATGTCCAAATTGGGTCCTAAGTGTCAATATTTTGTGTGGCCACCATTATTTTCCAGCACTGCCTTAACCCTCTTGGGCATGGAGTTCACTAGAGCTTCACAGGTTGCCCCTGGTGTCCTCTTCCACTTATCGACCTTACGCTCCCCCACCTTCCATTTGAGGATGCTCCACAGATGCTCAATGGGGGGTAGTTATCAAGCTGTCAACCTCAAATACGCTGGAATTCCGCAGCGTATTTGTGGCGAGGCTGATTCGCCTTAGTTATCAAAGGCTCGAGACCGGCAAAAGTAGAATTTTGTGACGTAAACTTCGATCCGCCGGACTCAGTCCGACACAGATCGATTCTTACGTCACTCCAGATGTTCCGCACACAAGTACGGCACAATCTCACTACTTTTGCTAGTTATCAAATGACTAGCAGGTACGCTCGGCACTTTTACGGCCCAGCATACCTGGTTTTCAAACCGCCACCCCTGGAGGCGGCGGATCCCATAGGAATCAATGGGAGTCTGACCATAGCGAAAGTACAAGTTCGCTGCTGCCAGACATCCCATTGATTCCTATGGAAGATGTCTGCACCTAACACCCTAACATGTACCCCGAGTCTAAACACCTCTAATCTGTCCCCCCTACACCGCCGCAACTAAATAAATTTATTACCCCCTAAACCGCCGCTCCCGGAGCCCACCGCAAGCTACTCTATACATAATAACCCCTAAACCGCCGCTCCCGGAGCCCACCGCAACTATAATATATGTATTATCCCCTAAACCGCCGCTCCCTGAACCCGCCGCAACCTATATTAAATTTATTAACCCCTATCCTGCCCCCCCTACACCGTCGCCATCTATATTAAATTTATTAACCCCTATCCTGCCCCCCACTACACTGCCGCCACTGTAATAAAATTATTAACCCCTAAACCTAAGTCTAACACTAACCCTAACACCCCCCTAACTTAAATATTAATTAAATAAATCTAAATAATATTTCTCTTATTAACTAAGTTAATCCTATTTAAAACTAAATACCTGTAAAATAAACCCTAATATAGCTACAATATAAATAATAATTATATTGTAGCTATCTTAGGCCTAGATTTAGAGTTCGGCGTTAGCCGTGAAAACCAGCGTTAGAGGCTCCTAACGCTGGTTTCTTACGCACTCCGGTATTTAGAGTTTATTTACCGCGACTCAAAATACACCTAACGCTCAACTTTCTACCGCCACCTCAGACCCAGTAGTAAACATATACCGACAAAAAAAACATCCACGAATCACAAAACAAATATTACACAAAGTACACTTACACTCATACAAACACTACACTATCTTTATTTTTCATATTTATTTTGTTTTCGTTAAAATACAAAGGATTAAAGTTGCGAGATCTCGGGTGTTTGAAATAAATCCACAAAAATCCATTTTCCCATTGACTTACATGGACATACGGGAAAAGACCCTCATATACCTACATCTAACTAATAACATTATCACAAACATACACTCATCGATGCATACAAACAATATACACCACCAAAATTTTTATTTATTACAAAAAGAACACGATTTAGTTACTTTTTCACACGAGGAAAACCAGTCTTAGAAAAAAAAATTAGAAATCTTTAGAGCCTCCATTGACTTCTATTGGGAAGACGTGCTCGTGCACGCGAAACCCTCATTTCCCTAACGCACGCAAATAGCGTAGACTGAAAAACTCCAAATACCAGCGCTAGAAAAAACATGATTTCATGCGTTAGACCTAGCGATGATAAATAGATCAAGAAATGACTATTTCCCTATGGTGGACTTATGGTTTTTAATTATTAAATATTCACAACACCATAAATTTGTTTCACACTTTTAGATTACATCAACTACAAATCCACATCACTAGTAACACATTATTATTTCAATAAAATTACATTTAAAATTAAAATAAAATTCTATACACATTTCTGGATTCACAAACACTACACAATGGGAAACACCTCTCATTTACCTTTATTATTGCATTTCAGTTATTCAACTCATATGCTTGCAGCAACTGCATATTTACATAGGCTTAACACATAATCACTCATGGATGCACATACATTACTTTTAACATTCACTCATACATGTGCATTCAAATGATGGGGGAAAAACACATTACATTCTCTAGAGGAATCACAAAACACAACATATGGATTTTACAGTACTTTTAACATCATGATTCCATCACCAGAAACCATTAGGAATTACGTACAACAAGAACATCATTACACCAGATTACAGATGTCACTTTATGGGAAGGAACAACAATGCCAGACCGCTATATAGAAGTCAGCATATGTGGGACACAATCACAATATATACGTATATGTACATAACACGCATCACCCATCACGCAACCACAAAGCACACATTTAGATTTTATTCAGCACACAATAACAATGTAGTCAAATACAACAACACAATGAGGATTTCACAACTACATAGGCAGGTTAAGAATATCATGACGTCATTACAAGATTCAACCATACACATCACAGATTCACCACTGTACCGCCCCTTTAGGAACTTTAACACTCAATACTACAATACTACATATACGTAAACAACTGTTTGGAACAGCATTATTATGGAGATTTCAATGGGACAATTAAGAAATATTGTCAGATCGCAAATCACTTATATATATAATACTACAGATGACAGCCGGAAGTTATTCAGTATTAGTGCCATTTTTATGGCACGCATACAATATTGTCAGATCTAAAATCACTTATATATACAATACTACAGATGACAGCCGGAAGTTCTGATTTTTTATGGCGATTTGAATGGGACGCATACAATATTCACATCTCGGCAATCACTTATATATACAATACTACAGATGACAGCCGGAAGTTATTCCGCATTAGTGCGATTTGAAAGGGACGCATACAATATTGACATCTCGGCAATCACTTATATATACAATACTACAGATGACAGCCGGAAGTTCTGATTTTTTATGGCGATTTGAATGGGACGCATACAATATTGACAGCTCGGCAATCACTTATATATACAATACTACAGATGACAGCCGGAAGTTATTCAGTATTAGTGCGATTTTAATGGGACGCATACAATATTGACTGCTCGGCAATCACTTATATATATATACAATACTACAGATGGCAGACGGGAAGTTCGGAATTATTATTGCGATTTTAAAGGGACGCATACAATATTGACATCTCGGCAATCACTTATATATACAATACTACAGATGGCAGACGGGAAGTTCGGAATTATTATTGCGATTTTAAAGGGACGCATACAATATTGACAGCTCGGCAATCACTTATATATATAATACTACAGATGGCAGACGGGAAGTTCTGAATTATTATTGCGATTTTAAAGGGACGCATACAATATTGACAGCTCTGAAATCACTTATATATACAATACTACAGATGTTACTTTATCGTTTACAAACAATGTTGCAGCAACATTGATCGATCACATTCGATGCACATTATACACAACTATGCACTTTCATTCATGTTAGCCTGGACGTGTGCTTGTTACTATAAGATCGCGTTTAATAAATATTTATTACGCATATGATCAAACATTACAAACATGCACTGTATGTGTGATATTTGACACTTTCACATTGAGAATCATTGTTTGAAACTAACATTTCAGCAAACAACAAATAAACGCCCACTGTGAAAGCATTCGCGCCGCTCACATACAAACAAGTGAATACAATCAGCAATCATTACAAACTCAATACCATTGGACTAATTGTACTATAAATCCCCCAAACAACATGGCCAATGCATCACTTGTGATCCACATCAGATCAAGTGCATACCTTGTTACGCTGTTTTGAAAGATGGATGACGATGACATGGTAGACACTGCTGGTGCTGCTATTGGGGAACTAGCTGTTGGTCGAATCAGGCAGCCTCGGCGGCTCAGACCGAGACGAAGGGGTCGTCTGGTTCGAGGTCCTCGTGTCTACAGGGTGAGACCCACCTTGGAAAACATGAGTGACTTTGAGGTTTTTGATAAGTATCGGCTCGATCGCGAACAGCTCATTGGCCTTTACGATCTTCTTAAACCTCATTTGGAGCCACGTATACAAATAAGGACTGCTGTTCCCCCCATGAGTAAGATGCTAAGTTGTCTATACGTCCTGGCCTCCGGGAGTTTTCAATCCGGAGAACTGTACATGCATGGCCTGGCTCAAGGTACATTCTCTGGGGTGTTTGATAACTTTCTGGACGCCATGGTACGTATCAGTAAGCAATACATAGGATTCCCACAGAATGATGGTGATTGGAGGCGCCTGAAGCGGGAATTCTTTGATATTGCTCAATTGCCCAATGTCTTGGGAGCCATAGATTGTACCCACATTGCGCTGCGTGCTCCAATTGATGACTTGCCCTTCAGAAATCGCAAACATTTTCATAGCCTCAACGTGCAGTATGTTTGTGACGCACGGATGAGGATTATGCATGTGTATGCGAATTTTGGAGGGGCTTGTCATGATGCCCGCATCCTCTCTCTGTCGTCCCTGTGGAGCCAGTTTAAGGAAAGACAAATGCCCCCTGGTTATCTCGTTGGTGAGTATTTGTGCTCAACATGGTTAATAATGTTGACAATTGGCCCTGTATTTTTTAACTGTTAGCGTCATGTTCAGCTATAGGATTAAATTTAACCATTTGTTATTTACCGACGCTAATGTCTATTTTTATTTAAATGCAGATATGTAGCATGTCTTACCTTAAGTGTTCAGATAGAGAATGCAATGTAACCATGTATTTAGCATTTTACACAAGGTTTGTTTTCAGAACAATACGCATATGTAGCATGTCTTAGCTGAAATGGGAAGCTATTATCTCATGCAATTTAACCCTGTCATTGTCTCTTTCTGCTAATGTCTATTTTTATTTAAATGCAGATATGTAGCATGTCTTACCTTAAGTGTTCAGATAGAGAATGCAATGTAACCATGTATTTAGCATTTTACACAAGGTTTGTTTTCAGAACAATACGCATATGTAGCATGTCTTAGCTGAAATGGGAAGCTATTATCTCATGCAATTTAACCCTGTCATTGTCTCTTTCTGCTAATGTCTATTTTTATTTAAATGCAGATATGTAGCATGTCTTACCTTAAGTGTTCAGATAGAGAATGCAATGTAACCATGTATTTAGCATTTTACACAAGGTTTGTTTTCAGAACAATACGCATATGTAGCATGTCTTAGCTGAAATGGGAAGCTATTATCTCATGCAATTTAACCCTGTCATTGTCTCTTTCTGCTAATGTCTATTTTTATTTAAATGCAGATATGTAGCATGTCTTACCTTAAGTGTTCAGATAGAGAATGCAATGTAACCATGTATTTAGCATTTTACACAAGGTTTGTTTTCAGAACAATACGCATATGTAGCATGTCTTAGCTGAAATGGGAAGATATTATCTCATGCAATTTAACCCTGTCATTGTCTCTTTCTGCTAATGTCTATTTTTATTTAAATGCAGATATGTAGCATGTCTTACCTTAAGTGTTCAGATAGAGAATGCAATGTAACCATGTATTTAGCATTTTACACAAGGTTTGTTTTCAGAACAATACGCATATGTAGCATGTCTTAGCTGAAATGGGAAGCTATTATCTCATGCAATTTAACCCTGTCATTGTCTCTTTCTGCTAATGTCTATTTTTATTTAAATGCAGATATGTAGCATGTCTTACCTTAAGTGTTCAGATAGAGAATGCAATGTAACCATGTATTTAGCATTTTACACAAGGTTTGTTTTCAGAACAATACGCATATGTAGCATGTCTTAGCTGAAATGGGAAGATACAGAATAATATAGAAATTTTTTTATTGGTATGTTTCTGACAAGTTTTAATATGGATTATGGTTTTTAAATAAAAAAAAATTATACAACAATATACTAGTTTAAGTATTCTGTTTGAATTATGTTCTGTTCAAAATTTATAGGTGATTCTGGGTATATGAGCCGGCCTTGGCTCATTACCCCCTTGCGTAGCCCGACTGATGTGTCTGAGGAGCGCTACAATAGGGCTCATAAGAGAACCAGGGCGGTGGTTGAAAGGATGTTCGGGCTCCTGAAGATGAGATTCAGGTGCCTGGACCGTTCTGGAGGAGCACTCCAGTACAACCCAAAGAAGGTGGCGAAGATCGTTGTAGCCTGTAGCGTCCTGCATAATATTGCACAGCGGGCTGGGATGCTGCAGGCCGTCCCGGTGGACAGAGACCTCCTCAGAGATGAGGAGGATGATCCTGTTCTAGAGGGGGAATTCCAGGACGAGGGACTTGATGTCAGAGCAGACGTCATCAACCGCCACTTTAGACGGTAAAGAATAGAAGTTAGACTGTGTAGTATTTTCAATAGATGTGAACTCTAGGGAAATGACAAGTAGAGAATTGTGCAAACATGTTAGTATTGATCAAATGTTAGAATAATTTTTAATTTTCATAATATAGGTGATGCTCTGGGCATTGGGTCCTATAGCGAGTCTTTGCCACCTGGTTTTTAAAGAGGACATCAGATGGTAAGTAGAAATGTTTGGACTGTTGCTGGCATGATTTGTACACAAAAACATCACATGGCATACATTTTAAGAAATAGATTTTTGTTTACACATTACTTAAAATGTACATAATCAGAAAGGGATACTCTAGAATGACTATGGTTCAATGTCACACAGAGGTTTTTTATGCTCAATATGACTCATCTTCACACTTGCTAGAAAATAACACAGGTTCATACACAGGCTTAGTAAGCTAGTCACAGATATTTATTATGAAATGGGGGGTGGGAGAGGGGTACAGAACTGATTCACACACTTGTATGATTTTTTTTTATTAAATTTATTACATTAGGGAGATGACTTAATCTAAAGACTGAAAGGGAACAATTTGAAGCCTGACAGTCAAGATTGCCCAGACTGACAGTGTGGAAAAAGCCAAGATTGAAATTGAAGTATACCAATGGGATCATGTCTGGCATTATCTTTCAATTCTGCTGACCTTGAAAACCATACAAAGACATGTTCACATGGTAAGTGCAAACTATTTGATAGAATAAGGCTGTGGAGACATCCTATTGGAGACACTTAGATGATTTTCTATTTTGTAGATGGTATTTCCCAGTCCTCTATTTAATGAACTGATGAATAAGACACCTATTGAAGATCAACTGTTTACCCCTGAATTGACTTTCAAAGACCATGCATTATCCAGGTTGGTGCATGCTAGTTAAGAATCACATGAAGAATGTTGATTATTGTTAGCTTACATACATTAGTCATACTTATTTCATCATTAGATATTTAGGGATCACAATCAGAAAAAGGAATACATATTATAGTTGATATAGAGGTATTTGAATGGACATGAAATATTAGATTTATGTTCAGCATACATATATTGTTGAAATGTGATATACATTATTATGTATAATTTGAATTTTGGATATTTAAATAGAATTTTTAATCAACAATATAATGGTGTATGTATTTCATTAATTTTAAATCAATTTAATGATTATCTTTAAAAAATGTTGATCAAAGTTAGAGCATAGACACCATATGATTTTAAATGTATTTTATGAATATTTGACAACGTGTGTATTAACTTTGTTCCATTTTTATTATTTTTCTTTTCAGATTGGCATCTGATGACTTCCAGGAATATTTAATTTTTTTCGATTAATTATATTTTGACATGTTAATACTAAACATTTTATTATTAAATACATTATTTTGAACAGATTCTACTAAATATCAATATAATCTGTAAATAAATCAAACTTGGACTCCCATGACTGGTAGTTGGCTATTTGACAAGCACATGCATAAGATAAAATAATGCTTTAATATTAGAAAATAAAATGCTTCCGAGAATATAAATATATATTTTATAACATTAATTGGGGAGTCAGATTCTTCAATGCTTTTATATTGAAAATGTATATATTACAATTATGTAGGATATGTAGTAAAATATTTTTTTTTTTAACATATAATAAGGTGAAGTGGTTCAATTACATGAAAGTGACAGTGTTGTTGAATGTAAAAATAATTGTATAAGATCATGTATCTTCCTTAGGTATCTAAAAAAATTAATAGAAATTATTTAAATTATTACATTTATGAATGGTAGGTCATTTAACTTGATAATTTTTAAAAATTAGTTATTGGATGCCAGGTTAATCTATGTAATTTTCTAGTGGAGTCATTTAACTATACTTAGTAATATTATGTATTTATTACAATCTTACCTCTTGGGTTAGACATCAAATATCTATATAGAATGTAAATTCCCCTTTTGTTTATTTTGTCAATGTTAAATAAAAATACCAAATGTTTGGGTCCTTAAAGGGACAATCACAAAGTATATTTTGTATAGATTTTTAAAAATATCATACAAGAATTTAAACATATTTAGAAAGTACTATAGAATTACATTCAGTCTTTAAATATACTTGTTTTATAAAAAAAAAATGCACATATCTTAGTCAATGATATAAGGCATCTATATGCAAACAACAATCAGCATCAAAATAGCCTATGTAGAGATGTATTTAATCCAAGAATATATATAATTACAATATAATGATTGAATAACAAAACATATTAAGTTGTTCAAATATAAGAATATTATACAAAATGCATACATAACATATAGCTTAATGTCCCTCTACGCTGAAGGCTAAAAAAGACATCATTTAATAAATATATTTCAGTCAGTGTGTAAAACAATCTAGAATTTAATCTTAATTTGCTTTACTCATATGTTAGACTCATTTAGCAAAAGGAAGGTGCCTAGGTTTATGATATTTTAAGCATTATTGTGAAATGTTTATTTAAAGGGACCTGAACTCAAAATATACTTAAAGGTAGACAGTTAAAAAATTAATGATTTATACATTCTGAATGAGTATTCTATTGGAATCAACTTTAAAACTTGTCTCATATTATGAATGCTCATTGTGATGTTGCTATCATTACTTTAAAAATAAGGCAGTAAATAGCTAATTTATTTGCTTCAGTACTCTGGACAGAACTTGATTGTTTGGAATAATTGATGCAACAATCGTCAAGGACAACCCATGTTTTTATAAAACAATTGTCCGTAATATAAAATATCATTATTGATTTGCAAAGAAACATAACAAGATAACTGTTAAAATTTGATAATCTGATTAAAGAATAAAGTTGATTAACATTTCATGCTCAATCACCAATGCTAAATTTGTTTGGACAGTGTCCCTTTAAGAGATTTAAAGAGTGTATTTACTTATCTTGATATCTTCACATACTTTGCTTGAAAAGCATATCGAGATCGGCTCAGTAGATGAAGATTGGTGGATGCACAGAGATGCCTTATGTGATTGTCTCAACCATGTGCATTTAAATTTCTTATGTTGAGGATATCTAAATACTAATGGAAAATGATTCACATTTTAAAGTCTAAACAATCTTCTATCTCTACAGATCATTTGATACAATTGTTTGTAATGTCTCTTTAAAACTAAAGACGCCATTGCACAATAACATATATGAGCACTTCAGACAAATACAAGCTCGAGGTTTATTTGCGAATAACAAAGCTGTAGTTTAATATTTATAAACAGATTATCCAAGTTACTGACATTCTAACCTGAATTTTAACATTAATAAATATTGCGTGGGAAACGCATCTTGAAACACCAGATTAGCATCTTTAAACATTAGAGTCTAATGTCACGCAATAGCACACAATCAATGTGCATTATAAAGACATTTAATAGAGCAATGTTAATACTTCACAATAAATGTATTTAAAGAACAATAAAGACATACAATATGAAATGTGTATTTGTATTAAAGAAACAGACCGTTATTAAACCGAGAAATGTCGACAACATTAATAATGTGACAGTATTAGATTTTAAAGAGTATTTAATCATTAATATTTAACGGATCACGGATATTAAATCTGCGTCACACATATCCGCATGACAGGCCCATGAGTTACAAATAAGTATACATGAAAAAAGAAGTTACAGCACCACCATGAGGTATGTGTAAGGAAGTTACTAAGATATGAAACATTAAGGAACGGCCAATCAGAGTTCATCACACAAACACAACTTGAGTCAGGATGGTCTCACACACATTCTAACAATATTTCAAACTTTTATCCAATCAGATGTACAGATAAATTGTCCCATGGTGCATCTCATGTTTACTTCACCATATAAAAGTCCATTACACGTTGCCATCTTTGTCAGTTCTCTAATGCCTGCTGGTGTATTTGTTTTTATATATTAAATATATATTATATATACGCAACTCGGCAGGCATGTCAGTTCCCAGGTTCACCAAGGAGGAGAGCGCTGCACTGGTCCACGCCGTCAAGGACTTTTATCCCCAGCTGTTTGGGAACAAGAGGAGGTTGACAGATGCGCACGTTAAGAAGGCCCTCTGGGAGTCTATCACCAATGCGGTTAGATTGGTGTGTGACGTCCAGAGGACCCAGGATCAGATCATGAGGAGATTCGGAGATATGAGGTTGCGTTTATCGAAAAAAGTAAACCTCATAAGGGACTGGGTACAAGCCCGTAAAAGAGGTGGCAAAAGAGAGGCCCCGCGGAAACTGTACCTACTCCCTTATGAGGTGACTTTATGCGAGCTCCTCAATCTCCGGGTCCCCAAAAGATTTAGATCCTCGCCATCCTCGGCCTCCTCTTCTTCCCTCCCAGCTGCGGGATCTGAAAGTCCTGACGCGGGGGACAGGGCAGATGCTTCTCCGTCCGGTGGCCTGGGAGGAGATGATAGAGAATCTGAACCAGGTAATTATCCAACTTCATATAATATTCTTATTTTTTTTATTATCCAAAAATGTGTATATAGTCAGATACTAAACCTATACAGATCTCACAACATACACTACATATGATGTTTAGATATCTGATTTTAGATTATTGACACATGAAATAGGAATGATGTTTCTTGCGCTCTACAGAATATGCGTCACAGAGCGGAAATGTAATTTCTCATCCACGTTAACATGGGTTTGCGGAAAGTGGCATTGCTTTATACATATTGGTGAAATGACGGATGCGTAATTCCGCTTGGAATCATTGCGCAATGATCGCGAAAATGGCATTTCTCATCCACGTTAACATGGGTTTGCGGAAAGTGGCATTGCTTTATACATGTTGTTAAAAATTAAATGGGAATTCTTAGATTAGTGAAGAATACAGTATTCTTATTTTCAATATTATAGCTAATAAAAAACCAATAATACAAAACAATTATAACATATGGCCATCAATTGATGATTATGTAATAACAAGCAGATATTCTTAAAGATACAGTAAACAACACAACTGATTGAAAATAAGAGTCCAGGATATATTTTTAATTAATTTAATTGAGGAAACTATTAACTCATGGGACTACCAAAGGATTAATATTTTTCAATTGATTTGTTATTAATGTAAATTTTTTAAACATGGCATGATTAGTATTAATGATATGCAATCCTAATTTAATATATTACAGATATGGATGTGGCTGCTGGATCCTCAAGCCAGGGCTTGTCACAGTATGGTATGTCTCTTTTTAATTGACATTTGTCTTAGAAACATGGACTGAACATTACATACTAAATACACATTGTTCAATATTTAGATGTAATGTCTATTTAATAGATGAAAATTAAATAATTTTTCGGATATCCTTAAATAACATATTACATTTTAATTGCATGCTCAATACCATTCATGACATCAACATATGGAGTAGATAATTCATTAACAACAACATTGTGGAATCAATTTAATTTTACATTAAAGGGATACTGAGCTACAATTATTAATATTGTCATTCAGATACAGTATGCAATATTAATAAACACAAAAATATAATACTATCATCATATGTGACATATTCTATTGCTAAATGTATTGTAAAATAAAGAAAGTACGTTTATGTGCATCTAAATTTTGGTTGACCAACCTGGGTTTTTATTGATGATTGGTGGATACCTTCAACAAACAATATTTATTGAATCCAATATTCCTTATCTGCCTTTAAGATTAATATCGAGCAACATTCTAATTATAATAGGAGTCAATGTTAAATCATTTTTTACAGTTTGAACATAGAAATCAATTATTTAAATTAATCATGTCAGTGTCCCTTTAAGACAAAATAGATTCATTCATCTTTACATTCTTTTTATTAAAAACTATTGATATATAAATCACATTCTCTGTTGGAGTTACTTTATAGATATCTGCATACTCTAACAGCACCATGATTACATATTTGTAATAATCAATTTTGTTTTGTATTGTGATAAATATGTGTTGTGTCCTAAACAAGATTACTGTACATTGCAAAAATGGCTCGATGTGACACATGTGTTTGTTTAGATTTGTCAACAGATGCTACTCAATATGTGGTTTGTGTGTATTCTTGTAACTTCTTAAGGACATATGACGGAATTATTCCGTCATAAAACAATTGAGCAAAGTGAAAGCCGTGTCCTTAAAGGGTTAAGAACATTGATCATTGGGTATATTTAGATATGCAATAGCAGCATCTGAGATGACTTTGATGTCTAATATAGTCTGACATTAAACATATGTTCAATACAGATATTTTTACAGAATCCCCTTGATTCAATCAAGCATTTTCTGGTGTAATGACTGCTCTATTCTTCACATTTTAAAGTTGATTAATGTTAAAATTCTAGACAGATGTGATTTAGTGATATCCCAAATGTGTTTAATAATATATATCTATATCATTCATAGAGAGAGTTGGTGTGGTGAGCCCACAGGAATCCAGCAGTGACATAGAGACGCCTTTGCGGTCTCCTGGTAAGTCCATTGACTCATTTATATGTAATTGAAGGTGTATTGCTAATCAATATTATGATCATGATTCTGATGAAGCATAACATTATAAAAATTCAAAATATTTATCTTCTGATTATATATTAATTTATTTTTCATATTGAACGATTAATAATTTCTACTTTATTAGTCTACACATTTGTTATTCATAAGATGTATAACATATGTTTGTTTCCATTAGATTTTTTGACAACAGTCATCAAGTGATACACACATGAGAAATCTTAAATGTTCTATGTACTATGCTTTTATGAATTTAACATTAATACAAACAATACATTAAAATTAATATTCATTGACAATAACAAATCTATTGTCATTTGTATGCTCCATCAAAATGATGTAAATCATAACTTTGTGTGTGTATATCTTTAATGCAACATTGATGTGCGTATTTGAGCAACAGTAACATATGTTATAATATCTGATCTTAACGTGTACACAACATGTTATGTTTTACAGAGATTGCTGTCACATGTGGGACGGAGGAGGAAGAGGCTGCCTTGGAGTCTGATGGTATGTGAAATATATCTATCATGTTTCCAACATGTTTTTTTTTTGGAAATCATTTTATTGAAGACATTAAAAGTCTACAGCTTTTGCCCTTTAAAAAGGAATATTATTTGTCTGTTCAAATACACTACTGCCCCCTTTCTATATCAGGCAGCATGAAATTCTGCTTGTATATTTATTTTGAAAAATTTCTAATTCATGCCATCATTATGTCACATGCATATTCCATGCCAAAAAACAATAATAAGGTTCAAATTGTACAGACAGTCATTGATATTCATCTGAGTGCCTATATACATACCATATCCTCATTTCAGAATTGTTTAAAAATTCAAACACACTTCGAAGTATATTGAAAACATAATCAATTTGAAATGCGTTGATTTGATGTCAGGATGTATGAGATGTTAATATATTTTCTTTACATTTTCAGATGGATCCACCACTTCTGGTCATCTGGTTTCCGCCCCTGCCCAGTCACAGACCCCTCCCCAGGCACACACCCCTGACCATGGCCACACCCCTGCACAGACCCAGAACCCTGCCCATGACCAAACTCATGACCATGCCCAGACCACTGCCAGCCCTTCACATATTTCATATCCTGTCCATCCCAAAAAACGCCCATACACCCCCCTTCGCCGCTCTCCCCGTATTCTGGCCCGTACAGCTGCCCAGACCCAAACTCCCCACTCCCCAGCTGTACGGCCTACCCCGGAGCGGCAGCTCAGCCCTCCCCAAGCCATTCACATCCCTCCCCAAGCCAATCCCATCCCTCCCCCCTGTCTCAACCTTCATTGTCCTGGGTGTCAGATTGTCCTTCCCAGGCACAGCTGTAAGTATCATTCTAAATACACTTTATAAGATACTTAAAGGTACAGTGAAGTTAAATTGTGATTCAAATCCAGCATGCAATGTTAATCAAATTTATAATTTCATACTCTTATTAATTATTCGTCATTCTCTTGATATATTTTTGTAAAAAAAGTAATTACTATAATTAGTTTAAACAATAAAATAAATCTGGCCATCATTTCTTTATTGTTGGATGAATGTATCCATCAACCAGCATGCACAAACAAAGTTGATAAACAAATATTTGCTTCCATAAAAAGCAACATTCTTGCTTTCAAAATATAGCTTGAGAATTAAAACATATAATGAATATGTGTAATTTATAAAGATTTGTCATGTCATGCTCTATCTGAATGAGTCCATTAAATATTTAGGTTCAGTGTCCCTTTAATTGGATATCACTACATATACCAATCACCACTACTTGGATCCAAAATTTTATGTACAAATGTGGATACATTATCTCTTGTCTAACCCAGTGGGAATGTAATTTCTTCTGGTTGCTATGTTTACACAGCTTGTCCTCAATGCAAAAATGTTTAAGGATAGGTGTGCCTACCACAGTCTAAATTTAATTTTTAAATTTCTGATGTAAGTACAATGTAAATCCTTTAACAAGATTTGATACACTCAAGCTGTATAAGTGGATCATCTAAAACCAATTAAAGGGGACAACATGTTTGAGTAACATGTCCCTTTAATGATTTCTGTCTGTCTGAATAACCTAATTCATGTGTAAAGAATAAATGTAAACTAATTAATGTAAATAATTATTTGTCTTTATGATGACAATGTATGTATTAAAATTTTTAGTCTGTTGTGTAATTATCCTTAATATTTAATTTTATTTTATTTTAGGCTGTGACTCAGCATGGCTCATGCTAGAAGGGATAGCAAGAGTAGAGCAGGCCGTGTTGAGGAACGCAGCTGTCCTGAGAGGGATGAACGACACCATGCAGGCCCAGCTCTGGGTTCAGGACTTGACTCTGCGTGAAATTATGCAATTACGTTCAAGGCCTGAATCTGGAGCTGGACATGCACAGGACAATGAAGAGGATGACCAGTAAGTGGAGGATCTGGATATGCTCCATGGTGGCAGATAAGAATCCTCCGTCCACATGTTGAATTTTTATTGTTAGTGTTGCCATTTGGCCTTTTTTTCTGTTTATTGTTGTGCCTGTTGCACTCTTTTACCTTGTCATATGTCTCCAATGGGGCTATGCTGGCCCTTGGCAACTCTCTTCATGGACTGTGATGCACTGTGTTACCTTGCCATGTGTCTCCAATGGGGCTATGCTGGCTCTTGGCAACTCTCTTCATGGACTGTGATGCACTGTGTTACCTTGTCATGTGTCTCCAATGGGGCTATGCTGGCCCTTGGCAACTCTCTTCATGGACTGTGATGCACTGTGTTACCTTGCCATGTGTCTCCAATGGGGCTATGCTGGCCCTTGGCAACTCTCTTCATGGACTGTGATGCACTGTGTTACCTTGCCATGTGTCTCCAATGGGGCTATGCTGGCTCTTGCCAACTCTCTTCATGGACTGTGATGCACTGTGTTACCTTGTCATATGTCTCCAATGGGGCTATGCTGGCCCTTGGCAACTCTCTTCATGGACTGTGATGCACTGTGTTACCTTGCCATGTGTCTCCAATGGGGCTATGCTGGCCCTTGGCAACTCTCTTCATGGACTGTGATGCACTGTGTTACCTTGCCATGTGTCTCCAATGGGGCTATGCTGGCTCTTGGCAACTCTCTTCATGGACTGTGATGCACTGTGTTACCTTGTCATGTGTCTCCAATGGGGCTATGCTGGCCCTTGGCAACTCTCTTCATGGACTGTGATGCACTGTGTTACCTTGCCATGTGTCTCCAATGGGGCTATGCTGGCCCTTGGCAACTCTCTTCATGGACTGTGATGCACTGTGTTACCTTGCCATGTGTCTCCAATGGGGCTATGCTGGCTCTTGCCAACTCTCTTCATGGACTGTGATGCACTGTGTTACCTTGTCATATGTCTCCAATGGGGCTATGCTGGCCCTTGGCAACTCTCTTCATGGACTGTGATGCACTGTGTTACCTTGCCATGTGTCTCCAATGGGGCTATGCTGGCTCTTGGCAACTCTCTTCATGGACTGTGATGCACTGTGTTACCTTGTCATATGTCTCCAATGGGGCTATGCTGGCCCTTGGCAACTCTCTTCATGGACTGTGATGCACTGTGTTACCTTGTCATATGGCTCATAGATTCCTTATTTTTACAAGATTATTTATAAACGTTGTGTATGTTTTCTTACATACTAATAAAATACATTTTATTTCACAAATAATTGTCCTCATTCTTCCTGTTATTTTTTGAAAGCTCTAGTTTATGTTGTTGATCCTTAAAGGGACCTACCAAATATATTTGTTATACTGAAATCATATATGTAAGACAATAGTAAATGACTTTAAGATTAACATCTCCAATGTAATCTTATTATTTGTCTTTATATTATTTTCTCTTAGCTCTATCATTGCCTGATTATGATTAGCAGAGTAATTTCTTTATATATGTATATATAGATTGGTATTTGTGTATATATGTATATTTAAATGTTCAGATCCATGTGTGTATTTAGAAAGTCTGCATGAATTGATGCACCTTTACCAAATGATCTGAGTATTGATAAAATGATATAATCCCTGTAAAGTCTTCATTTTATTGAAATAGTATTGACTATGTGTATGCTCTTTTTAAAAACAAAATAATGTCCCTTTAAGTGATGTTGATCACAATTGTTAATGAATGTATTTCCATTTGTAAAGCGTTTTTGTCCTTTTTACAAGAACAAAGACATATAATTTTATTAATAAACAATCTTATTGTAATGTTGACAGCACCTGTATTTCATTTTCAAATCTATATTAGTGTAAAGGTGTAACCAAATAAATCTCTGTGTGTAATGCAAATAATTTAGATGATGAATATTAGTTAACTAATATGTTAACAAAATACATCTCCTCCCATATATGGCTATAGGTAGGCTGACAATAATTAAACCTGAATAAATGACACGTTTAATCAATACATGTATAACTATTGTTATTCAACAACAATCCAAACATATCTTAAAACATCAATGGCATATGTATTTCTCATGTGTATCTTTTAAATGTTAAAGATATACACCATAGCTATAGTTCAAGGTACAGTCAAGTCCGAAAAGATGATTCAGGATTTGTTGTCATTCCTAGATAGCAATCTACACACATACTAGTTCCTAAAATATAAATACGTTTCTTAGTGATATGCCAAGCTGTCACTGAGTCCTTGTATTGTCAGCGGTTTTTCAGCGATCTCGGATGCGCCATGTTGCTTAAGACGTCACCTGCCAGGCTGTCCAATGATTCCTTGTATTGACTGACGTTCTTACGTGATCAGGAATATGCCTTTTATTGGATTGCGTTTTGACGCGATCAAGGATGCGCCTTTTATTTTGGGCGTTCTTACGTGATCAATAATGTGCCTTTCATTGGATGGCGTTCTTACGTGATCAAGGAAGCGCGATGTTAAGACGGCACATGTAAAGGTAAAAAAACGTCTGATTGGATTACGTAGTCCCGCAATATTTGTGCACGTTAAAAACGTTTGTGACTGCATCCAATTTTAAAAAGCTTGCGAATATGTATTATTTGCATCATGTTACATTGTTGACCCGTAGCTGATAAAGACCACCACATTCTCTTTTGCTGTATGTCTGGTTGAATCAACGAACTAAAGAAAAATGTTTTCATGCATAGGATATTTCTAGGCAAGTGCAAATCTCTACAGTCCATGTTTAATATGTTTGTCAACAATATGTTCCTTTTTCTTAAAAAATTAATGTTGTGTTTAATGTTGAATATATCTAATTAATAAATAAGCGCTATTGTGTTTGAATAAAGTAATCAATATGCATTTATCTTTATCATATGCTAAATATATGATGCCGACTTCTTCTAAATGTAATTTCGTTGTATATTTTATTAAAGGTTCATTAGACACTCACATTATAAATCAAAAGCTTGGATTTTGTCTCTAGTTAGATAGTCCATTGTTTAACCAATACGTTTATTTTTTCTTCTGTTCTAAGAAAATGTAAGTAATTTTCTTACTCCTCGCAAAGCCTCTGAGTTTCATGTGAGTACATTCTCCAGCTTTCTCCAGTTTGTGTAAAGGGTCTTTTCATATGTTAATGATGGTGTATTGTGTTGTTTTACGGTTGTAATGGGGGTTTCGTCTATATTTTCAATATAGCTAACCCTATTTTATTTTCAAGTGTTTGAAGCTTTTTAAGATTGATATCAGTATATGTTAATCTTGTTGTTTGTAGTAGTGTCTATTACATACAGTTATGTTAAAAATATAGGATACTGTCCCTTGAATGCAAATGTTGTTTTTTGTATCATGTATGAGATCCACATAGTTTAATCTTCAAATATATTATTGTTAGCATATTTTCACCCCCCCCCCTCCTAAAAGGACTTTAAACCATATTCATTGTTAAATAAAAATGTCTTTACAATAAAATATTAACACAATAATGTCTCTTAAAGAAAATAGACTTTATTTAACACGTCAATATAAATGTGATTTCAATTTTTTTTTATTTGACAAAGTACATGTAGATATACCAACAAGTTTAAAATATGTGTTAGCATATGTAATGTTGTTAAAGGGACAGTTTAGAAAATATATAATGTTTGTCATTATTCTAAAAGTCAATTCTGTAATATCAAGGATATCAAATGTTTCTCAACAATTGAACATTTGTCTGGGTTTATTTAAATTTGCTATCTAAACTTATGAGGTTGGTGTGCTCATTTCTTCCATCTTGAAGAGTGCTTGTAATCATTATACAATTTGAGCACTAGAGGGCATTTTGATAGCATTTGTATATGTAAAACCTTGGGCTCATACAGCATATTATTGACCATCTATTGATCATTGATATCTAAAATGTTGTTATGTCAGAACAACAAATAAGTGGTCATTTTTCATAGTCATAGATACAAGGGTAAGCACATAAGTCACACATGTATTTCTCCATGTTTTGTTGTTTCAAACTTTATAATGCGTAATACAGTGTTTTCTTTGTAATTAATAATTTTCTGACTGTCCCTTTAAGCTGTGTTATTGGCATTCAAACAGTAATATGCCATCATGGAAAATTGTTATGGTAATTGAGTTAGCGATTGGGGAAACAGTTTGGACATCACATCACAGAAACCAATCAATATCATGAACAAGGATAGGTATGTGATGATGTGGTTTTCACACACTTATAACCCACACTCTGCAAACAATCTGCCTCCATGGACCCGGCCCCATAGAAGTCGATTATATACAGAGTGTGGTCCACAAGTGTATGAAAACCACATCATCACATACCTATCCATTACACATTAAATTAAAAAAAGCAGTGAAGATGAAAAAAATACTTACTTCCTCTTCCTTCCCCTCTTCCCACGGGGCTGAGGCTCTGGGAGAGGCAACTGCCGACTCCGAAGAGTCCTCCTTGGAGCTGTTGTGGGAGGAGTGGAAGGAAGAGTACTGGGACGACCAAGGTGAGGAGTAGATGGCTGGGGAGGAGAAGATGGATGAGGAGGAGAAGATGGCTGAGGAGGATGAGTAGATGGCTGAGGAGGAGGAGGAGTAGATGGCTGAGGAGGAAGAGTAGATGGCTGAGGAGGATGAGATGGGCCGGCAGGAGGAGATGGCCCAGCAGCAAGAGGCCCAGCAACAAGAGGCACAGCAACAGGAGGTAGACCAGCATGCGCCTCCCGGAAAAAAGTGAACATTTGTTGATGAAGATTAAATATTCTTGTTTGGCCTTCTTCTATTCTATTCAGTATGTTGATGATTTCATTTTGGCCTTGAATAATCTGATTTTGGCCATCAAGTATTCTGTGTCGTCCTTCTATATTTTCTATCCGGGAGGTACGCATCTGGTCTATGTACTCCAGTAGAACCCGCACCTCCGCTATTTCCTCTTGTTGTGCATGTTGAACCCGTGCACGGCGGGGTGCCCGTGCACGGCGGAGTGCGGGTCTTTGAGGGACCTCGGGTTCCGCGGGTTCCGCGGGTTCCTCCTGTGCTTCCGGGGCCTCTTGATCATCTCCCGTGCGCTGTTCGTCACGGGGGGCCTCTTCCCTCCGAAGTGGAAATTCCTCACCACCACTCTCATCCCGGGGAGATGCAGGAGGCTGTGCTGCCTCGTCCCCAGACTCTGTATATAAAAAAATAATAAAAAAAAAAATGTATATATTAGCATATTTGCAAATAAAGGTTTAAATGACTTAGCTTACGATACAATTACAAATGCAGAATCATTAATCCACTTTGAAATCTAACAAACAATCAATACTATTTCCGCTTTTTATAAACCGTGTTTGTGATATCTCTGGTCAATGTGAATGTTTTTGCTTTTTTTTTCAGTCTGTTTAAATGCACACCTAACCTATAGCCTAGATACTGATGTAACCGCAAAGTAATAGAATGCGTGTAAACAACGTTATAGCATTAATCTGATCCTTAACACATGAAACCCAATGTTTTATCTTTCATGATTTAGAAGCATACATTTTGTATCAACTTTCGAATGTACTTTTCTTATCTAATTCGCTTCATTCTCTGGATATTCTTTGCTGAAAAGCATATCTAAATATGCTTATAAGATGCTGATTGTTAGCTGAATATAGCTGCCTCCTGTGATTGTTTCACTGTGTGCATGGCTATTTCTTCATTAAAATATATCTCAAGAATGAATCAAATGAGGTAATATAAGTACATTTGAATGTTTTGTCAAATTGTATTCGCTACCTCAATCATGAAAGTAAATGTTTGCGTATAGTGTCCCTTGAAATACATTTGTATGTGAAATTATTGTTCAATAAGCTTACCGTCAGATGAGAGTGGCAGGTTCCCGGTATCGATTCCTCCGATACCGACTACTTCCACCTCGGAGATGCTGGGACGCAACATTTCCTCCCATCGGCAGTAGTCCATTTCAATGGCAGGGCCGCCACCGGTCCCTGCGGCATGTCGGGCCTCCAGGCTTAACTTTTTTTTCAGTTCAAGTTTACAGTCCCGGTACCGATGTTTGATAGAATCCATATCGCGGTTCCGGCCACCCACTGCATTGACTGCATTCCTAATCTTGTTCCAGAGCCTCCTCCTGTCAGTCGGGGTGGTCTTTTGGTGCTGCAGCATCCTATGCCTGGCCATATAGGCCTCTACGAGGGCCTCCTTCTCCTCCATCGAAAACCTCGCCTCCCTGGTTGCCTTGGCCTTCCCCTGTGATGATGCCCTCTGTTTCCCGGACTGTGAAGCCCTACTCTGACCGCCACTGGGCCCAGCCACTTGGTCATCTTGAACCAAGTGGCTGGGTCCACCCACCGTTTCCACCCCCGCTTCCTGCCCCCCTTCCTGCCCTGTTCCTCTCCCCCTCCCTCTACTCCCCCCTCTACCTGTCCCCTGCCTGGCCTCCATCTCTTCCCTAAACTAAACCCCAAATAATCAAACAAAAAGTGAGTGTGATGAAATTAAAGGGGGTCAAAATAAAGAACTAAAAAGACAAAAAAGGTGCTTAAAGTGTGAGAGGGATGTAAAAAACAAAGAGGGTAAGGAGTCTTTAAATAAACGAAAAGAATAAGACTAAAAGGAGGATATGTAAACTAAATGTAACTAGGGGATGGGTATGGGATGGGTATGGGGTATGGGATAAGAGTAAATGGGATGAAAGGGAATGGGACTACAAGGAATGGGGTATGGAGTGTAGTATGAGGGGGTAGGGGGTATGGAGTGTATGTAGTGTTATTGATAAGTGTATGTATGTATTGAATGTGTTTGCGTGTAAATGTGTTAAGTGTACAGAAAAATCACTCGCTCGCTAACTCACACTACTTCTAATTCTCACTAACAAACACTCCCACTAACGCTCACTAACTACCACTAACTGACGCTCACACTAACAACTCTCACTAATAACTCCCACTAACTCACTCACGCTCCCACTAACAGACTCTCTCCCACTCCCACTAACTACCACTAACTCACTCACTCTCTCACGCTAACACTACCAACTGACTCTCTCACGCTAACACTAACTCTCAAAAATTCGCAAACTCTCTATTCTTAAACCTCCAATCTCCAAAGACCCAACAGCAACACAGTCAAAGAAGCCATGCTTGTGTGGTGCTTATATACCCTGTGTAAATATTTAATGATGTACCTATTTGCGTTGTAAATAGTGTTCAGGTGTGCTTTATTAGCAATTAATATTATTGCAATGTGTATTAGGTGTGTGAATTTGCGCATGCTCATTTTGAGTTGGTATTTGTGGAATGTGTAGAATGCGATGATGTCATAGTGGTCGTTTTCTCTAACATTGTCCAATAGTATTCTTTTTAAATGTGATTTTGCGATGGTGTGTTCTTTGTGAAGTGTTGTATATGTATGTTTGTCCTAATATATAGTGATATTGAATACGATCTTTTTTCTAGTGTATGTATATCATTTTTAATCCTTGTTGTTATTTAGCGATTTTCCGCATCTTAAAGTATATGCGTATTCCCCATATAAAATTTTATTAAAACATCCCCCGCTTGTGAATGTGTAATGCTTGTGTGCTTTGTTGATTGATTGTTGTTGTGACATTTGCGGCGTGTTATTGTTGTGCATGATGTGGTATGCGTCATATGACTGAGCTGTGCGTATTCTCGCGAGATCGAGTGTTAGGTGAAAAAAGCTATTTTTTTGCTTTCCCATTGATCTCTATGGGAGACTGTCTTACGCGGGCAGTATTACGCGTGTGACATACACGCGTTAGGAGCATCGTTAGATGGTCTTATTTTAACTCTAAATACCGGAGTCAAACAATGCCGTGCATTAGACATAAACACGCGTGGCGTTAACAGCCCTTTTACCGCCGAACTCTAAATCTAGGCCTTAGGATTTATTTTTATTTTACAGGCAACTTTCAATTTATTTTAACCAGGTTCAATAGCTATTAAATAGTTATTAACTATTTAATAGCTACCTAGCTAAAATAAAGAGAAATGTACCTGTAAAATAAAAACTAACCTAAGTTACAATTACACCTAACACTACACTATACTTTAATAAATTATTCCAATTTAAAACTAAATACTTACCTGTAAAATAAGCCCTAAGATAGCTACAATATAATTAATAATTACATTGTAGCTATCTTAGGATTTATATTTATTTTACAGGTAACTTTGTATTTATTTTAGCTAGTTAGAATAGTTATTAAATAGTTATTAACTATTTAATAACTACCTAGCTAAAAGAAATACAAAATTACCTGTAAAATAAATCCTAACCTAAGTTACAATTAAACCTAATACTACACTATCATTAAATTAATTAAATAAACTACCTACAAATAACTACAATTAAATACAATTACATAAACTAACTAAAGTACAAAAAATAAAAAAAGCTAAGTTACAAAAAATAAAAAAATAAGTTACAAACATTTTAAAAATATTACAACAATTTTAAGCTACTTACACCTAATCTAAGCCCCCTAATAAAATAACAAACCCCCCCAAAATAAAACAAATGCCCTACCCTATTCTAAATTAAATAAAGTTCAAAGCTCTTTTACCTTACCAGCCCTTAAAAGGGCCATTTGTGGGGGCATGCCCCAAAAAGTTCAGCTCTTTTGCCTGTAAAAGAAAAATACAACCCCCCCAACATTAAAACCCACCACCCACATACCCCTAATCCTAATCTAACCCAAACCCCCCTTACAAAAACCTAACACTAATCCCCTGAAGATCATCCTACCTTGAGTCGTCTTCACTCAGCCGAGCAGCGATGGAACCGAAGTGGACATCCGGAGCGGAAGAAGTTAATCCTCCAAGCGGCGCTGAAGAAATCTTCCATCCGATGAAGTGATCCTCCAAGCGGCGCTGAAGAAATCTTCCATCCGGGCGAGGTCATCTTCCAAGAGGCGCTGAAGAAGTCTTCTATCCGGGCGAGGTCATCTTCGAAGCCGGGTCTTGAATCTTCATCCCGCCGACGAGGAACATCCTTCTTTCCCGACGGACTACCGACGAATGAAGGCTCCTTTAAGAGACGTCATCCAAGATGGCGTCCCTTCAATTCCGATTGGCTGATAGGATTCTATCAGCCAATCGGAATTAAGGTAAGAAAAATCTGATTGGTTGATGGAATCAGCCAATCAGATTCAAGTTCAATCCGATTGGCTGATTCAATCAGCCAATCAGATTGAGCTCGCATTCTATTGGCTGATCAGAACAGCCAATAGAATGCAAGCTCAATCTGATTGGCTGATTGGATCAGCCAATCAGATTGAACTTGAATCTGATTGGTTGATTCCATCAGCCAATCAGATTTTTCCTACCTTAATTCCGATTGTCTGATAGAATCCTATCAGCCAATCGGAATTGAGGGGACGCAATCTTGGATGACGTCCCTTAAAGGAGCCTTCATTCGCCGGTAGTCCATCGGTGAAGAAGGATGTTCCGCGTCGGCGGGATGAAGATTCAAGACCAGGCTTGGAAGATGACATCGCCCGGATAGAAGACCTCTTCAGCGCCTCTTGGAAGATGACATCGCCCGGATCGAAGACTTCTTCAGCGCCGCCTGGATGATGACTTCATCGGATGGAAGATTTCTTCAGCGCCGATTGGAGGATTAACTTCTTCTGCTCCGGATGTCCACTTCGGTTCCATCGCTGCTCGGCTGAGTGAAGACGACTCAAGGTAGGATGATCTTCAGGGGATTAGTGTTAGGTTTTTGTAAGGGGGGTTTGGGTTAGATTAGGGATATGTGGGTGGTGGGTTTTAATGTTGGGGGGGGTTGTATTTTTCTTTTACAGGCAAAAGAGCTGAACTTTTTGGGGCATGCCCCCACAAATGGCCCTTTTAAGGGCTGGTAAGGTAAAAGAGCTTTGAACTTTATTTAATTTAGAATAGGGTAGGGCATTTTTTTATTTTGGGGGGGTTTGTTATTTTATTAGGGGGCTTAGATTAGGTGTAAGTAGCTTAAAATTGTTGTAATATTTTTAAAATGTTTGTAACTTATTTTTTTATTTTTTGTAACTTAGCTTTTTTTATTTTTTGTACTTTAGTTAGTTTATGTAATTGTATTTAATTGTAGTTATTTGTAGGTAGTTTATTTAATTAATTTAATGATAGTGTAGTATTAGGTTTAATTGTAACTTAGGTTAGGATTTATTTTACAGGTAATTTTGTATTTCTTTTAGCTAGGTAGTTATTAAATAGTTAATAACTATTTAATAACTATTCTAACTAGCGAAAATAAATACAAAGTTACCTGTAAAATAAATATAAATCCTAAGATAGCTACAATGTAATTATTAATTATATTGTAGCTATCTTAGGGTTTATTTTAGGTAAGTATTTAGTTTTAAATAGGAATAATTTATTTAAGTATAGTGTAGTGTTAGGTGTAATTGTAAATTAGGTTAGTTTTTAGTTTACAGGTACATTTCTCTTTATTTTAGCTAGGTAATCTATTAAATAGTTAATAACTATTTAATAGCTATTGTACCTAGTTAAAATAAATTGAAAGTTGCCTGTAAAATAAAAATAAATCCTAAGATAGCTACAATATAATTATTATTTATATTGTATTTATATTAGGGTTTATTTTAAAGGTAAGTATTTAGTTTTAAATAGGATTAATTTAGTTCATAAGAGTAATATTATTTAGATTTATTTAATTAATATTTAAGTTAGGGGGGCGTTAGGGTTAGGGTTAGACTTAGGTTTAGGGGTTAATAATTTTATTACAGTGGCGGCGGTGTAGTGGGGGGCAGGATAGGGGTTAATTAATTTATTATAGGTGACGACGGTGTAGGGGGGCAGGATAGGGGTTAATAGGTTTACTATAGGTTGCGGCAGGTTCAGGGAGCGGCGGTTTAGGGGTTAAACTATTTATTTAGTTGCGGCGAGGTGCGGGATCAGCAGGATAGGGGTTAATAATTTTATTATAGAGGGCAACGGTATAGGGGGGGCAGGATAGGGGTTACTAGGTATAATGTAGGTGGCAGTGGTGTCCGGGAGCGGCGGTTTAGGGGTTAATACATTTATAAGACTTGCGGCAGGGTCTAGGAACGGCGGTTTAGGGGTTAGTAACTTTATTGAGTTGCGGGAGGCTCCGGGGGCGCCGGTATAGGGATAGAACAGTGTAGTTTAGTGTGGGTGCTTAGTGACAGGCTAGCAATAAAGCTGGGAAAAAGCCGAAGAGCAGCGAGATCAGATGAGTGATAACTCTCACAGTCCGCTGCTCATTGCCCCGCGGCTTTTTGACAGCTTTATTTGATAACTTAGGCGAACGTATTCAAGGTCCGCGGCGGCGAAGGTAGGCGAGCTTAGGCGGCCGTATTGGGCCGGCGAAGGCAGAAAAGTAGACGGCTTAATAACTACCCCCCAATAGGTTTTAGGTCTGGAGACATGCTTGGAAAGTACATCACCTTTACCCTCAGCTTCTTTAGCAAGGCATTGGTTGTCTTGGAGGTGTGTTTGTGGTTGCTATCATGTTGGAATACTGCCCTGTAGCCCAGGCTTCGAAGGGAGGGGATCATGCTCTGCTTCAGCATGTCACGGTAAATGTTGGCATTCATGGTTCCCTCAATGAACTGTAGCTCCATAGTGCTGGTAGCACTCATGCAGGCCCAGACCATGACACTCCCACCACCATGCTTGACTGTAGGCAAGACACACTTGTCTTTGTACTCCTCACCTGGTTGCCACCACACACGCTTGAGACCATCTGAACCAAATAAGTTTATCTTGGTCACATCGGACCACAGGACATGGTTCTAGTAATCCATGTCCTTAGTCTGCTTGTCTTCAGCAAACTCTGGGCTTTCTTGTGCATCATCTTTAGAAGATGCACTACTTCTGGGACAACAACCATGCAGACCAATTTGATGCAGTGTGTGGCATATGGTCTGAGCACTGACAGGCTGACCCCCCACACCTTCAAGCTCACTTTCAGGGTCTTGGCAATCTTCTTATAGCCTAGGCCATCTTAATGTAGAGCAACAATTCTTTTTTTCAGATCCTCAGAGAGTTCTTTGCCATGAGGTGCCATGTTGAAATTCCAGTGACCAGTATGAGAGAGTGTGAGAGCGATAACACCAAATTTAACACACCTGCTCCTAATTCACACCTGAGACTTTGTAACACTAACGAGTTACATGACACCGGGGAGGGAAAATGGCTTATTGGGCCTAATTTGGACATTTCCACTTAGGGAGTTATTTTGAGGGGACAGAAAATTTACACTGTTATACAGGCTGTACACTACTACTTTACATTGTAGCAAAGTGTCATTTCTTTAGTGTTGTTACATGAAAAGATATAATAAAATATTTACAAAAATGTGAGGGGTGTACTCACTTTTGTGGGATACTGTATATATTGGTAATAACCTATATATCAGATGAGGCAACTTTTTGAATCTGGAATGCATCTATACTCTATATGAATAGAAAAAAGAGACAAGCGTAACCGCGATTCACTGTACCAGTTTATTTCAGTCAGATCCCTGACTCCATAAAATTTCACACTTACAAGATAAAAAATAAAAATGTGCCCATAACGTCGATTTAGCCACACTGTTGCTACAGTCCGGCTTGCAATTCTCCGACAGTCCGTTAGTATGGTACTTCTATGGATATCTCCCCATCAATGGATAGAGCCGCCGGGTGAGTAGTGGGCTTAAATGCCGACAAAGGTACAGAGTCCTTCAGAGTATCACTTGTCACCTGAACGCGTTTCGTTTACTCATGGGTAAACCTTTTCAACAGGAAGTGAATGAGTTTGCATCTCACAACCTATGTTGTGGGATGTCCGCTCTCACATTCGGGAGCATTTGGGGTACATTAAAAATGAAAGACCATGCTCAGCACTCTTACGTCATTTTTTGGAAGTGCATAAGAAAGATGTTACTTTCAAGTGGAGAGCCATAGAAATTATCAGACAACCATCTAGAGGTGGTGATAAAGAGGGACTATTGGCTAGGCAAGAAATCTATTGGATCTATAAATTGCAAACTCAAGTTCCAAACAGATATAATTCTGAGTTTGACATTATCAATCATTGGTACTAATTTATCCATAGTTAGTCTAGCCTATTCATTATGTCATTATTTACCATCTTTACATACCGTTTGATAGATGTTTGCTCTTGTTTTTACTATGTACATCATAGACCTGCAGTTATGTATTTAATAATAGTAGGGTTATTTAGTATTCTTTGTTAGAGAGCCATATGTATGCATCTACACATTACACATTTTATATATATGTACATTTATCGAGTTTGTATTAAGAGTCTTCTGATAGATACACTTTGTAGACATTGTTTGCAAATGATATTCTATTTATTGCATTTCAAACAACACAAATATAAAAATATATATATACAATTACCTTAATGAACATCAATAATTCCAATGTCTATTACCATCCCAAAACTTTATGTGTCATATATTTCCACCTGTGTGAATTATGTAATCTAACCATATTTAATCCATTATACATATGTATAGATAAATTATAATAATATTTTTGTATTAAATTCTTTATGCAATAGGGTTACACTGTTATCTTGGAAGATTGAATAGCACTACCATATTGGGTGTGTATATTCATATTTATATATGACTTTATCTTCTATCATTGTATAGTCACTGTATATACCTTTAAGGTTAAATGGGTTTAAGTGGGAGTGTTTTTATTTTGCACTTTCCGCCAATAGCTGTGAAGGTTTTATTACTTAAGCAAGCAATGTATTGTGTTTAATCAGATCTATGATTACGGCACCTGCCGAAACTTGTAGGATCTGATGTTCCTGTGATATTGGTTTTGTACACGGTATTGGCATTTTTAACTCCACAAGTCTTAATAAAGTTTGAAGTACTTTTATATTCATCTGACTGCAAGGCTATCCTTTATTCTATTTGCATTACGGACTACAAAGAGTCCTTCCTTTGCCTTGCTCTAGGATTCCCCTAGCTATGGCATCCCCCCCTGAAGTCTGAAACACAGTTTCTTTTCGGAGCAACCTTCCTATTCGCTAGTGTCTGCTGAGCCTATTGATGACACCACACCCGGAAATAGGAACACACTCAGCCAGAGAGGACGGAGGCTCATTGTCCACTCTGGAGCTGTGGATCTTACAACACATAGTCTGCTGAGCCTGAGCCTGGGTTGGACGTGTTCAAATCTGTTGAAAGTGGAGGAGCTGCAGTAGCAGACGGGTGAGTGATTACCGCCCTTCCGCAAGGTGGATGCTACATAGAAGTGCTCTGTCATTTTGGATCCCATTACACTAGCATTAGGTTTATAATCAATGGTTGCATTAACTGTGTATTGTTCAGTGAAATGGGGAGCTTAATTACTATTCAATTACTATTTACATTGGACAGCTTATATGTAGAGGATTTGTTCTCTAGTTTTTCCCATAAAATCTACTCACGGTTCCTGAAGTCCGGACAGCCATCTCCATTCAGGCGGTGAGAAGTCTTCATCCAGGCGGCAACACCCTTATCCATCTCAGAGACGTCTTCTATCTTCATCCCGGCGGCATGGAGAAGAGCTATCCTGGACAGCGATGACATCCTGCGCAGAGCGTCCTCTTCATACAATCACCGCCATACACTGAAGTTGAATGCAAGGTACCCGTTTTAAAATGGCGTACCTTGCATTCTTTATTGGCTGATTTGATTCTTCAGAGCTCTGACACAAGGGCCTCTAGTTATCAAGCTGTCTACTTTCCTGCATTCGCCCGCCCAATACGCTCGCCTAAGCTCGCCTACCATCGCCGCCGCGGACCTGAATACGTTCATCAAAGTTATCAAAAAATCTGTCAAGAAAGGGGGCGGAGTTAACCGCCAACAGAGGAAGACGTGTCTGAGGAAAGCTCCTGCAACTAATGCCCTAAAAGTGCATTATAAAGGGTATTATTCCCTACATTGGGAGGTATTCCGGACATACTCAAGCCCATATCAACAGATTATTATCCCCCTTTTGAAACTTGGGGGCATTTGGGAAACTTTGAACTACCGGTGCCCCAGGTGTACTATTGCCGCTGCTTGATCCTCACACAGGGCCTCCTACTCGCTCCGGAGGGTCGGGGATCCGCTCCGGAGCTGAAGATCTCTACCACCTTGCCAACCAAGGAACCGGCTGCTTAGAAATACCTGCTGACAGGCTGAAGTCTGAGCCGCATACCTCTCTGTGCCGCCTCACTGGAAGGATACCCACTCTGCGGTTTGTTCACCCGGCCCTGCCGCTATTCACATCGGGTGTGACACAGCTGGCCCGGACCTTGTGGGCTCAAACTTGCTACCTGGACACTCCGGGACCTTGCGCGCCTAAACGAGCTAGGGCGCGAAGATCCGCCATCTTAGTTGCTGCCTTCTCCCTCCGTGGCGGCGCGGCCTACCTGGGAGGGCTCCCGGAGCCTCACTGAACCAGCCACTTGCGCTACCACCAGCCGCCGATCTACAGTCCCTGTGGCAGACGACCCCTGCTGTGTCCCTGGATTGCTGGGACGCAGGAGTATTTACAAGTGCTGCAGCAGCTGTGCTGACAGCCTCCGGACCTAATCCATCTCAGACCAGGCAGGTGAGTTAACCCCATCTTAAACACTCACAGCCTGGGGGTCACATAAACTGGTCACCTAGCCCTCTCACCCTCTTCCTGCATCTCCTGAGGACAAAGGTTAAACGGGCTACATATAACTATCTTGCCTGCAGAGCCCCAGGTCCTACCCAGTCTGGCTTTAACAGGCCCACCTACAGCTTCACAAAGCCCATAGGGCCAGAACAGTCTTTATTTTTTGACCCTGAGACTTCTAACAAAGGTTGCCTGATTCTATTACTAAGTCATTCTGCTCACTTATGGTCTCCCACTAAAAAGCAGGCCCCCATATATCAAAGTATTTACAAGACACATCAGCTGTTATTAACCCAGTGAATCAGCACATTCCGTTTTCATAATCCCCACATATCCCTCCTGGGGACACTCTTCACCATTCTATAGAATAACAGTTTTATGGACATCACTGGGACTGAACTTTAATTTAGTGTCATAGCTGCTGCGTCAGCTCTGGTGTCCCTGAGCTTTTTGCACAGGGTGTAGTGTGATTGTTTTAACCTGCCTTTTCTTCCTTACAGGTATATGTATATGGTGCACACTTCACACAAGGATAGCACAACAGCACATAACACTGACAAATCAGTTCCACTTTGCCCTTGGCATACCCTAACTCTGACACACAGACCTCATTTCTAATATTACTGTGTAGGATACGGATCTAGATGTGGATTTAGGAAGGGGCTTTTATTTCCTGTTTTTTTTATTTTTTATTATTCTTTTAGTATAGACTCAGACAGTACTGTTAGCCCTGATCAGATCTTATACACACTCCCTACCACACTCTCAAGTGGATTAGTCCGGCTAGGCTAACAATTACACACAACACACTAAAAGGCCCCACCATCAAAGCAAAACTCAGATTTGTGTAACCCCATATCGATATTTACTGCCCACATTTGGGCTTTAAGGTGCACACTTTATATTAGTCCTGCACATTGCTGCTACAAAATTGTAGGTGCTGATTACACCGATAGATCACCTCTCAAAGTACACCCACGTGAACAACTCAGCTCCAGATCACACCTAGGATTTAGGACGTTATAGAGCTCATATTAACCTGCCACCTAGCCTTAGCGTTCTCTCCACAAGGGTGCCGCAATAAGCGCTGTGTATTAGACCCGCTACAGTATAAGATTTGACATACACTTAGTTTGTCTCTCTGCATGTCTTTACTGCTCTTGGTTTGTTTGTTTTTTCTGTGATAGTCCTGTGGGTCCCACTACTCGAGACAGGCTGCATTGTTCCCCCTCGCGCCTCCTCCGCTCCGACCCAGCTTGTCTGGGTTGGTCACCTCCACTATCCCTTTCCCTTCCTTTTGGTCGTATCCCCCCCCTGAGGTGCGTGGGGGCTCTTTGGAGCCAACAGCATTACTGAGGTGTAGTAATATGTGCTAGGTATCACTCCTTGTGAGGACAGTGCGTGCCCCGCTCTTACAGTATACCATATATTGTTAATGTATTATTCAAGTGTTGAACTTTAACCCTTCTTTTCCTCTGAGTTTAGTCCAGGGTTTTCACGACTTCTCTACGGGTACGTGGTCAGGGTGGACCTGGTCTCCACCATACTAACAAACCCTTTGGTCCCCTTTAACCATCAATCATGTCACACTCGGCTAGAAAGAACTCCAAGACCCAAGCGGCCTCGAAGCAGACTGTTTTAGACCATTTCTCTCAACCGTGCAAGAAACCTCCCTCTGTGAGCAAAGACATTAGCGACCCAGAATCTCAAGATGAAGGATCGCAATCAAGTTCTCAGTCTGCTGCGCATCTTAACCACTACATCACCGAAAGTACTCTCCAGAAACTCCTCACAGCTCAGACCAAATCTATCACTGCTGAGATTCAGAGAAGTTCGGCTGAACTTAAAAGAGAAATTCAAGAAATAGGAGATAGGGTTGATTCCCTCGAACGGCAACAAGATGATCTAGCCACTGATAACTCAAACCTCCTGGCCTACGCAGAAAACCTGGCCGAACAAATCTCCCAGTTGGAGCTGAAGCTGGCAGATGTGGAGGATAGAGCTATGAGGAACAATATAAGATTTAGAGGCATACCTGAGATGGTAACCACGGGTGGTCTACAGGAATTTCTCGCAGCTTTATTCACAGCATACTTGGGTCCTCTGGAAGGCAACATGCATGCTATGGAAAGGGCCCACAGGGCTCTCCGGCCACGTGCAGTATCATCAGATAAACCAAGAGATGTGGTCGTCTGCTTCCACCACTTCACTTTCAAAGACCGGTTGATGCAGGCAGCATACAACAGACCAACTTTGCCCGATAACCTCAAAGATATCCAACTACTACCTGACCTCTCCTCACATACCTTGCAACAACGAAAGCTCTATGCTCCAATCACTACTCAGCTGAGGAAAGCAGGGATCAAATATAGATGGGGATTTCCCACTGAGCTGATTGTGACTAAGGACAATCAAACCCATACAGTCTCTTCGCCTACTATGGGAGGCACTCTACTAGCTAATTGGGGCCTCCAACCAGCCCCCAACATCCAGCAAGAGTCTCGCTCCAGGTTGAGGGCCACAGCCCCCGAGTGGTCTGTTAAAGAACAAAGACCAAAGCGGTCAAAACCGAACCCCCCTGACCACACCCTGAGGCCTCAAGCCTCACCCACTTGAGATTGTCGGCATGCATTGTATTACCACTGCCCGGTATATATATTGTGATCTGTTTCCATTTTACAATATTCATTGTAACTAATTTAAGTTAATGTTTAAGTTGTTATATATGGTTAATTAGATATTATGTGATGTTCTTATAGTTGAGCGGGGCTATTTGCACTAGTCCCTCTGTCTTTTAAACAAGGTTAACTCCCCCCCAATCTCTGGTGCCCATTCTAGGGCCCCACATAGGTGGACTACTTCCACTTGATATCCTTCATCCTCCATCCTCCCCTTCATCCAACCTTTGTCCTTACCCTTCTCATCTTCCCCCCCCCCCCTCCTCAGGAACTCTAGATGGCCTCCCTCAGATTCCTCACTCATAACGTCAGAGGCCTTAACACTGTAGGCAAGAGATGCCTTCTATCGCGATCCCTCCGTCACCACGCAGTGGACGTGGCCTTCCTACAGGAGACGCACCTCCTGGCGGACTCCCCCACCCCTCACACTTCCAAGGACTTCCCAGTATTTGAGGCGGCTTCCTTCACAAAGAAAGCCAGAGGGGTAGCCATACTAATACACAAAAGAGTGGCTTACGAGCCCCTCTTTATATTCAGAGACCCTCAGGCTAGATATCTCATCCTTATTTGTAATTTAGATCATGTCACATATACCCTTGTTTCGGTCTATCTCCCAAACTCACTCCAACCCAGATACCTCAGGAAGGTCCTCCTGCATGTGGAGAAGGTCAAGCAAGGCAGAGTTATCCTCGCTGGTGACCTGAACATGGTATGGGACGAGAAGATGGACAAGAAAACAGGCCCCTCTAAGAGACTCCCCTCCAACCACGACCCTACCAGTCGTAGGTTCCGGGAACTTATCTGCCAGTTCGCGTACTTTGACATTTGGAGGTCTATGCATCCTCTAGACAAAGATTTCACCCACTTCTCCCACCCTCATTCGACACACTCTAGGCTGGACTACTTTTTTTGCCACCCTACTGACCTAGATCTGATCCGCTCCGTGAATATTCACCCTACCCCGTGGTCCGACCATGACCTTATCACCTTAGATGTTGACTCTAGTCACACCACTAAAACCAGAGCCCCATGGAGACTGCCACACCATCTCCTCTCGGATGTCCCGTTTAGAGAGGAGATCAGGAAAGAGATTTGCTTCACCCTCCAGACCAATGACACCCCAGAAGTTAGTGAGAATATCATCTGGGGGGCATTTAAGGCTACTCTACGAGGCCTTTTCATTCGTAAGCAAGCTCATCTCAAGAGACAAGCAGGCCTTTCCCTCTCCCAAGCACATAGCAGACTGCGGGTACTTGAAACCCAACGGCGGATCTCGGACTCAGTAGCCCACAAATCTGAGGTGGAAGACCTTAGACAGCACATATGCCAATTAGAATTTCGTAAAACACAATCTAATCTCCTCCGTCTGAAACACCTCCTTTACTCCAAGGGCAATAAAGCAGATTCTTTACTAGCCAATAAAATCAGGCAACGTGCAGGTGCCACTCGTATCCATGAAATCAAACAGGGTGGCTGTTCGTTCCGGCTTCCTTCCCAGATTGGCCAACAGTTTCATAAGTTCTATTCTGACCTTTATAATATAGGCACTACCGCGACGCACGGGAAAGCCCCCTCGGAAAACATAGATTCCTTCCTTCGCTCCCTTGAGCTTCCCACCCTAGATGATTCTCATAAAGAGAACATTGACTCCCCGATTACTAGTCAGGAGGTTAAATTGGTTGTTAAAAAACTAAAATCTCTTAAAGCCCCTGGACCTGATGGCTTCACGGCCATCTTCTACAAGACATATCTAACAGAACTCGCCCCTATGCTTACCAGATTTTTCAACAAGGCTATGTCCACGGGGAAATTCGACAAGGAATTCCTTGAGGCCTCCATCATTACCATTCCCAAACCCAATAAAGATCCTACCCTTTGTGCTAATTATCGACCCATTTCTCTCATCAATACCGACGTTAAGATCTACGCCAAAATCCTGGCTAACCGACTAGCAAAATTACTCCCATCACTTATTGACCCAGACCAGGTCGGGTTCATACCAGGGAGGGAAGGCCCAGATAACACCAGGAGGCTCCTTAACATACTCCTAGAGGCCAAGAGATTGAACAAGCCACTTGCGGTGCTCTCCCTGGATGCCGAGAAGGCCTTTGACCGCGTCAGATGGGAATACATCTGGCGGGTCCTAGAGAACTTCCAGTTCCCTACATGAATTATTTCGGCAATTAAAGCTCTATATTCCTCCCCGGTGGCCTTGGTGAGAGGACTGGGGTTTGACCCCACTCCCTTCCCTATCTCCAATGGCACCCGTCAGGGGTGCCCCCTTTCCCCGATTCTGTTCGCACTGGCCATGGAGCCTCTGGCTGCGGCCATCAGGTCAGATAAAGAGATTTCGGTCCACAAAATAGCCCAATTTGCAGATGACACTACCTTGTTCTTCTCCAGTCCCTCTCGAGAGATCCCAAGACTCCTGTCCCTCCTAGAGACGTTCAGTTCCTTGTCGTACTACAAATTAAATCACTCGAAATCTGAACTATACACCTCTGGATTTCCCGAGGAGACTCCCAAAAACTTATGTAAAAAATATAAGTTTATCCCCAGCCTTAAGTATGTGTCCCATCTCGGAGTTAAATTATCCAATTCCCTCCCTCAAATTCTTGAGGATAACCTCAAACCACTCCTGACTGAACTAAGGTCCCTGCCCACACGCTGGAACTTCAAATGTGTATCCTGGTTAGGACGCATAGCAGCTCTAAAGATGAGCTATCTTCCTAAACTCACGTATGCACTCCGTTGCCTACCAATAAGAGTTCCCAGATCCCTTTTAGTACAGTTCCAGAGCGCCTGTACCAAATACATTTGGCAGGGTAAACCCCCTAGAGTTGCTCATAATGCCCTGCAATACCCCAGAATGCACGGCGGGGTTGCCTCTCCCTCTATTTTCAGGTATGCGGATGCAGCTATGCTCACCCATATCTCCCAGTGGGGGGTCAGGGACTCAGACAGTAAATGGAGGTCTATTGAACAAGCCTCCCTACCACATAACCTTACTTTAAGGGATCTAATTTGGACGCCACCCCATTGCAGAAGGACATTGGGCGCCTCTAATCCGATTATACAGGAATGCCTATCTGCTTGGGACCGCCTGAGGCATAACCCCAAGGTAGCCCCTCATCCTTCCCCAATTACCTCTGTAACTGGTCTCCTGTCCGGTTTACCGGACTCCCACCCAAACGCTTGGGCTCGGCTGGGTATCATGAAGGTGGGAGACCTTTGGTCAACTCCGCCACATACATCCTTCCCCCCCTACACCCAACTCAACATAATCCCATCAACACCCTTGTATATGAAATTTGAATACTCCAGAGTTACCAGTTTCTTATCTAGGTGGGGTTTTAGACCAACTCTGCCTCGACAGCTTACCATTTGGGAAGCTAGATGGCAACAGGGACTCAGACTGGGCAAACCACTGTCCTTACATTATTCCCTCATGGAAGGTGCTGCCCCAGCTGACAAAGCCCATCATATTCTGAAGTGGGAACGGAAGTTAAACTTTACGAAACCCCCTCTGGAGTGGCAACGCACGCTCCTTTTTACAAAGAAAATCCTTCACTGCATTACCATCCTTGAAACTTACATTAAGGTGCTCACACACTGGTATTATGTCCCAGCTAGACTTGCGAAAATCTTCCCAGAGGCCTCCCCCACTTGTTGGAGAGACTGCTCGCACATAGGAGATATGATCCACATATGGTGGAGCTGTCCCAGACTCAAACCTCTCTGGAACAAATGTTTCTCCACATTAACCAGTTTTGGTATCAACCTACCCAGAACCCCTGAGACGGCACTGTTTCACTTGGGTGTCTGTAAATTATCCAAACATTATGGTGCACTTTGTGTTTACCTTCTATCAGCTGTTAAACTTAATATCGCGAGATCTTGGAAAAGATCCCTCCCCCCAGCCTGGTCGGATATTATATCTACCATGGCCTACATGTACTCTATGGAGAAGAGTATATATTATGCCTCGGGTAGGACTGACTTCTTTGAACTAATCTGGTCCGATTGGAAAAATAGATTTGATACCCTTTGGCTTCCCACTTTTGACACCTAAGTGGCAGTACATCCCCAACTGCATAAGTAGTAGGTCTGACCTCACTCTTGCACGCCTGAAGTACACCCCCCCCCTTTAAAGTTATCTTAGAGTATCCTCCTTCCCCTGCCCCCCCCCCCTCCTTGACGATAACCTAGGTCCTGTTAGGACTCTGTCTCCCTTTTCATAGAAATTTACCTTATATCTGTAATGTTTACGTAAATGCTATGATGTGTTTGTACTTGTTGTACGATTGTCTCGTACAGTTGTTGTACCTATCACTCTATTATTTTGATAAAAATCAATAAAAACTACAAATTTAAAAAAAAAAAAAAAAAAAAAAATCTGTCAAGAAGCCGCACACCAAGTACGGTGCGATGAGCAGCGGACTGTTGTTAACTGACAGTCATCGATCTCGCTGCTCATCAGCTTCTTCGCAGCTTTCTTGCTAGCCTGTCACTAAGCACCCACACTACACTATACTGTTTTACCCCTAAACCACCGCTCCCAGAGCCCCCCGCACCTAAATAAACTTATTACCCCCTAAACCGCTGCTCCTGGAACCCCCTGCAACTGAATAAAGTTATTAACCCCTAAACCGCCGCTCTTGGACCCGCTGCAACTATAATAAATATATGAACCCCTAAACCGCCGCTCCCGGCCCCACCGTCACCTACATTATACTTATTAACCTCTAATCTGCCCCCCCTATACCGCCGCAACCAACATAAAGTTATTAACCCCTATCCTGCAGATCCCGGACCCCGCCGCAACTAAATAAATTGTTTAACCCCTAAACCGCCCCACCCGGACCCCGCCGCCACCTATCTTAAAGTTAATAACCCCTATCCTGCCCTCCCTATGCCGCTGCCACTATATTAAACTTATTAACCCCTAAACTTAAGTCTAACCCTAACCCTAACACCCCCCTAACTTAAATATTATTTAAATAAATCTAAATAAAAACTACTATTATTAACTAAATTATTCCTTTTTAAAACTAAATATTTACCTATAAAATAAACCCTGTGATAGCTACAATATAACTAATAGTTATATTGTAGCTATTTTAGGATTTAATTTTATTTTACAGGCAACTTTGTATTTATTTTAACCAGGTACAATAGTTATTAAATAGTTATTAACTATTTAATAACTACCTAGCTAAAATAGTTACAAAATTACCTGTAAAATAAATCCTAACATAAGTTACAATTAAACCTAACACTACACTATCATTAAATTAATTAAATAAATTAACTACAATTACCTAAAATTAAATTCAATTAAATAAACTAAACTATAGTACAAAAAACAAACAAACACTAAATTACAAAAAATAAAAAAAGAATTACAAGAAGTTTAAACTAATTACACCTAATCTAAGTCCCCTAATAAAATAATAAAGCCCCCCAAAATAAAAAAATGCCCTACCCTATTCTAAATTACAAAGTAATCAGCTCTTTTACCAGCCCTTAAAAGGGCTTTTTGCGGGGCATTGCCCCAAAGTAATCAGCTCTTTTACCTGTAAACAAAAAATACAAGCCCCCCAACATTAAAACCCACCCCCACATACCCCTACTCTAACCCACCCAAACCCCCCTTAAAAAAAACCTAACACTAACCCCCTGAAGATCACCCTACCTTTAGCCGTGTTCACCCAGCCGGGCCGAATTCTTCATCCAAGCGGGGCAAGAAGAGGTCCTCCATCTGGCCGAAGTCTTCATCCAAGCGGGGCAAGAAGAGGTCCTCCATCCGGTAGAAGTCTTCATCCAAGCGGTGTCTTCTATCTTTATCCAACAGCGGCTCCATCTTGCAGACCTCCGACGCGGAACATCCTGCTGGCCCCACGACTACCCGACGAATGAAGGTTCCTTTAAGGGACGTCATCCAAGATGGCGTCCCTCGAATTCCGATTGGCTGATAAGATTCTATCAGTTAATTGGAATTAAGGTAGGAAAAATCCGATTGGCTGATCCAATCAGCCAATCGGATTGACCTTGCATTCTATTGGCTGTTCCGATCAGCCAATAGAATGCAAGGTCAATCCGATTGCTTTATTATTTTATTAGGGGGCTTAGATTAGGTGTAATTAGTTTAAACTTCTTGCAATTCTTTTTTAATTTTTTGTAATTTAGTGGGTTTTTTTGGCTGTTTCGATCAGCCAATAGAATGCAAGGTCAATCCGATTGGCTGATTGAATCAGCCAATCGGATTTTTTCTACCTTAATTCCGATTGGCTGATAGAATCCTATCAGCCAATCAGAATTCGAGGGACGCCATCTTGGATGACGTCCCTTAAAGGAAACTTCATTCGTCGGGTAGTCGTCGGGCCAGCAGGATGTTCCGCATCGGAGGTCTGCAATATGGAGCCACGGTTTGATGAAGATAGAAGACACCGCTTGGATGAAGACTTCTACCGGATGGAGGACCTCTTCTTGCCCCGCTTGGATGAAGACTTCGGCCGGATGGAGGACCTCTTCTTGCCCCACTTGGATGAAGAATTCGGTCCGGCTGGGTGAACACGGCCAAGGTTAGTCCTAGGTTTTTTTAAGGGGGGTTTGGGTGGGTTAGTGTAGGGGTATGTGGGTGGTGGGTTTTAATGTTGGGGGGGTTGTATTTTGTTTTACAGGTAAAAGAGCTGATTACTTTGGGGCAATGCCCCGCAAGCCCTATTAAGGGCTGGTAAAAGAGCTGATTACTTTGTAATTTAGAATAGGGTAGGGCATTTTTTTATTTTGGGGTGCTTTATTATTTTATTAGGGGGCTTAGATTAGGTGTAATTAGTTTAAACTTCTTGTAATTCTTTTTTAATTTTTTTGTAATTTAGTGGGGTTTTTTGTACAATAGTTTATTTAATTGAATTTAATTTTAGGTAATTGTAGTATAGTGTAGTGTTAGGTGTAATTGTAACTTAGGTTAGGATTTATTTTACAGGTACTTTTGTAAGTATTTTAGCGAGGTAGTTATTAAATAGTTAATAACTATTTAATAACTATTGTACCTGGTTAAAATAAATACAAAGTTGCCTGTAAAATAAAAATAAACCCGAAGCTAGCTACAATGTAACTATTAGTTATATTGCAGCTATCTTAGGGTTCATTTTACAGGTATTTAATTTTAAATGGGAATAATTTAGTTAATGATAGTAATTTTTATTTAGATTTATTTAAATAATATTTAAGTTAGAGGGGTGTTAGGGTTAGACTTTGGTTTAGGGGTTAATAAGTTTAATATAGTGGCGACGGTGTAGGGGGGGCAGGATAGGGGTTAATAAATTTAATATAGGTGGCGGCGGTATAGGGGGCGGGAGATTAGGGGTTAATAGGTATTATTTATGTGGCGGCTGGGTCCGGGAGCGGCGGTTTAGGGGTTAATATATTTATTATAGTTGCAGCGGGGTCAGGGAGCAGCGGTTTAGGGGTTAAGTATAAGTATAAAGTAGGTGGCGGCGGTTTAGGGGGGGCAGATTAGGGGTTAATAAGTATAAAGTAGGTGGTGGCGGTGTAGGGGGGCAGATTAGGGGTTAATAAGTATAAAGTAGGTGGCGGCGGTGTAGGGGGGAAGATTAGGGGTGTTTAGACTCGGGATACTTGTTAGGGTGTTAGGTGCAGACATTTCCATAGAAATCAATGGGATATCAGGCAGCAGGGAACATGAGCTCTCGCTGCTGTCAGACTCCCATTGATTCCTATGGGATCCGCCGTCTCCAGGGCGGCAGGTTGAAAACCAGTACGCTGGCCCGGAATAGTGGCGAGCGTACCTGGTAGGTATCTGATAACCACAAAAAGTAGTCAGATTGTGCCGAACTTGAGTTCGGAACATCTGTAGTCACGTAACCATCGATCTGTGTTGGACTGAGACCGACGGATTGTATGTTACGTCACTAAGTTCTACTTTTGCCTGGCTGTAGGGCTTGATAACTAAGGCGAATCAGCCTTGCCACAAATACGCTGCGGAATTCCAGCGTATTTGCGGTTGACGGCTTGATAACTAGAGGCCAAGGAGTTCATTGCTGATCATGATCCTAGCTAAAGAGATATAAGTGTGCGTGGGATATAGGACTCAGGTTAAAAAAAATGCTGTGTGGTTCTCTGAACCAGATGAAAGGGATATTGCACATTAGATTTTTTGTTGCATAAATGTTTTGTAAATGATCCATTTATATAAAGTCAAAAAATATTTATAGTTGTGTGCACTCTACTAGTTTAAAGGGATATCAAGGTGCTAGCAGTCATGAAATATCAATGTTAAACCAATAAAAAGAAAACAACAACCTGTATGTATAAGGTTATTAAAGAATGACAAGGCAGCACTCAAGTACCATAAAGAAAAAGTGGTTTATTAGACTCTCTCCACAGGTGTCCATGACACCTTAATACATGATTAAGTCAAAGTGTAAAAAAGAACACTAAACAAACACACATTTATACAAACGTATAGCAAGTATTACCAGGCCTGGGGAGATATAAACTGATCAAGCATAAAAGTATAGTGAGCACATAAGTGAAAAAACATGCTCACAAAAATATACCTTTTGTATGCATAAGAGAAAAAACAGATGCAGCAAACTAACATATAATGCTAACAGCATATATTATGTGAGCAGTCCATGTGGAGCATTTAGTGTATAATACACGCTCCAACAATGTCCTTGAGGATCGTAGCAGCCCACTGCAAATCTATAAACTCACTCACAGAAAAAAGATAGCAAGCTGTATTATGGAAGCCTCACCACATCTAGCGGTATTGATCCTGTGTAGCCTTTTGTTGCGAATCTCCAACTGGATACAAACAACCCAACATTGAGCTGAACTGCAGCAAACGCAGCAATTATGAGCAGCTGATTTCCTTGGTATAGATGAAACCCAGTAGCACAATTCCTTTCTCACAAGGACAAACACAGGTACAAACAAAGCTTCTTGGGCTAAACACCCACACTTGCAATCTTGAATTTCCTTAGAAATGTGTAGGTAATCTCCACCATAAGCCTTGAAGGGATACTTGTTTCAAAAGTCGCCGGTGCAAGGAACATCAGACATGACGCGTTTCGCCCCCCCCTTTCGTGGGCTAACCTTAGGGCTTCGTCAGATGCACATTGTTGTTTAATCCAGCCTTTTATAGCACCTGATAAATGGTTATTATACATATTCTTCCTTTAACTTTAAAGGGGCCATCAGCAACATAAACTTTTGAATTTACCCTCAATACATTGCACAATAACAATAATATGTGCATATATAATTTGCATGTTATTGGCTCAAAAAGGAATATTTTGGAAAATGGCAACATATTCTAAAGAACTGATAAAGCGCATTGTTACAAATCCAACCTAGACATAAAAAAGCAAAATACACTTGCTATTTACACCTTGCAAAATGTAAAGACAGGGTAATGGAAACCTAAGTGAGGGGTACACATTGCTATTGTACATATTACAAAAAACTTGAAAAATCAATCTTTTCATTGAGACCATAGGGTGCTAGTGTTTTTAACCGATACATCCAGCGTGATTCATTTTGTAATAGAAGTTTATCATTATCACCACCACAGCGATGTTGTTTTATGTGTTGTATACCATGATTGTAAAATCTGAATTATGGTACATCTCAAAATGTCTAGCTACAGGACTGCCCTGTGCTTTTCCCTTAATGTCATCCCTATGCTCCCTCACTCGATCTTTAAAGTCTTGTTTTGTTTTTCCTATGTAATACATGGGACATGAACAGTGCAGAAGGTAAATGACCCCTGTCGTGTTACAGGTAATCCATTGTTTAATGCTGTATTGTTTACCTGAGTTTGTTTCAAATTTACTGTTTTTTTGTATAAACCTGCAATACACACAGTGTCTACACGGGCTGCACCCATGCCATTTCCCTTGAGTACTGATCCATGTTTGTGTAGGGGTCCTCCTCTTATACTCACTTTGCACTAGTCTATCTTTTAGGCTTGTAGCCCTACGTGCTGTTAGAAGAGGATAGTCACCCACATACTCCCTCAGCTCAGCATCAATTGTCAAAATGTGCCAATATTTTATTCATTATACACCTCAGTTGGTCCCAGTGTGAGTTAAATTTTGTAATTAAACGTACTTTACCTGTCGCTCTTTCTTTATTGTGCCTATAGAGCAATTCACTTCTTGTGCTTCTCCTAGCTTTAACCCATGCTCTCTTAATTTGTCTTTTTGAGTATCCTCTATCTAAGATCCTGCGAGATATATCTTTGGCCTGTTCCTCAAAATCATCTGTGTGGGTACAGTTCCTCCTCAAACCTAGGAACTGTCCAACAGGGATCTCTGTCTTGGACTAACAGGATGGTGACTACTGGCATGCAAGAGACTGTTTGTAGCGGTAGATTTGCGATGTAACTTGGTATGCAAACGATTACCATCTTTCTTAATGGATAAATCAAGAAAAGTAGCCTTCTCTTTACTAATCTCACTAGTGAGAAAAATGTTATATCCATTATCAGTGTTCAATATGTTTAGGAAGCTTTCTGGTAATTCTTTACTGCTTGCCAGAGAGGAAGAGTGTCACATGTGCCTCCACCAGGGTTTCAAAGCTCGAGAACATTTCTTGTGCTTCCCACAATCCAAGATGTAAACAGGCATAGGTGGGGGCACACGTGGCACCCATGGCAGTACCCTGGAGTTGTCTAAAATATATCCCATCAAATTAAAATATATTATTGTGCAAAATCAGCTGTAATAAAGAGATGACAAAATCAGTGTGTGCCTGATATTCATGTCCTCTTTGTTCTAGAAAAAAATCTAACTGCCCTAATCCCCACTGTGTGGGGAATTGACGAGTATAAAGATTCTAAGTCAAGAGTAACCAAAGGCAGGTTTAATGCTTCTCAGTAGCTGTGCACTTAGTAGTGATTGCAGGCAGACATCAGGCATGCCTGATGAAACGGTTTGCCAACCGAGAAACGCGTTGCAATCATTGGGGCCAACTGGGTGACCCTGTAATCCACTTTGTATAACAACCCTGGTGTTGTTTTTAAATTTTTGTTTTTAATAAATATTTGCAAATTTGTACTTTTGGAGTGGAGCTCATTTCCTACCGTCTGCCTGCAATCACTACTAAGTGCACAGCTACTGAGAAGCATTAAACCTGCCTTTGTTTTCACTGCATCAATACCAAAAGATCGTTTGTTTGGGTGAGCTGCCACACCTGCCTGAATCTGCAGCCTGTATCTACCAGCACATTGGTGTGCTTTGGGAGTATGTGAGTACCCACTTTATACTATAAAGCACATTTTTATGTATCATCCTTAATGGTCTGCACATATAGTGCTCTCTGTTTGTTTTACACCTGTTGCAGAACTACAGTATTGGAAGTATCCTTGAACGGGTGAGCTGTCACACCCATCTAAATCTACAGCCTGCCCCTACCAGCACATGAGTGTGCTCGTGGAGTATGTGAGTACTCATTTGGCTATTCTGTTGCTTTTTCTTATGTCTTCAATCAGACTATACCACACATGAGGCGCCCCTCTGTTTTTTATTTCTCCTATTTCTTGCCTGGACCATCCGGTTGAGAGGAGGCAGCCGCCGCTCAGCTATCAACTTATTTGTAAAAAAGAGACATTTTCTTTCCTGTATACTCCAAAAGGGACTTATATAACCTTATATTGATATATTGTTCACCTCATAAGATAACATTAGTTTGTTTAAGTTTTAAATTGTCTTTAAGGGTGATCAATAACTACCATCTGAATTGTATACCATTCTGCGCCCCCTCCACTGTGATTTTATCACGTATTAGACATTTTGACAATTGATGCTGAGCTGAGGGAGTATGTGGGTGACTATCCTCTTCTAACAGCACGTAGGGCTACAAGCTTAAAAGATAGACTAGTGCAAAGTGAGTATAAGAGGAGGACCCCTACACAAACATGGATCAGTACTCATGGGAAATGGCATGGGTGCAGCCCGTGTGGACACTGTGTGTATTGCAGGTTTATACAAAAAAAAAACAGTACATTTGTAAAAAACACAGGTAAACAATACAGCATTAAACAATGGATTACCTGTAACACGACAGGGATCATTTACCTTCTGCACTGTTCATGTCCCATGTATTACATAGGAAAAACGAATCAAGACTTGAAAGATCGAGTGAGGCAGCATAGGGATGACATTAAGGGAAAAGCACAGGACAGTCCTGTAGCTAGACATTTTGAGATGTACCATAATTCAGATTTTACAATCATGGAAATAACAGATATACAACACATAAAACAACATTGCCGTGGTGGTGATGTTGATAAACTTCTATTACAAAATGAATCACGCTGGATGTATCGGTTAAAAACACTAGCACCCTATGGTCTCAATGAAAAGATTGATTTTTCAAGTTTTTTGTAATATGTACAATAGCAATGTGTACCCCTCACTTAGGTTTCCATTACCCAAGTGTATTTTGCTTTTTTATGTCTAGGTTGGATTTGTAACAATGTGCTTTATCAGTTCTTTAGAATATGTTGCCATTTTCCAAAAAATTCCTTTTTGAGCCAATAACATGCAAATTATATATGCACATATTATTGTTATTGTGCAATGTATTGAGGGTAAATTCAAAAGATTATGTTGCTGATGGTCTCTTTAAATTTAAAAGAGGAACATGTATAATAATCATTTATCAGGTGCTATAAATGGCCGGATTAAACAACAATGTGCATCTGACGAAGCCCTAAAGTTAGCCCACGAACGTTTTGAAACAAGTATCACTTCAAGGCTTATGGTGGAGATTACCTACACATTTCTAAGGAAATTCAAGATTGCAAGCGTGGGTGCTTAGCCCAAGAAGCTTTGTTTGTTCCTGTGTGTGTCCTTGTGAGAAAATAATTGCACTACTGGATTTCATCTATACCAAGGAAATCAGCTGCTCATAATTGCTGCGTTTGCTGTATCCAGTTGGAGATGCGCAACAAAAGGCTACATGGGATCAATACCTCTAGATGTTTTGAGACTTCCATAATACAGCTTGCTATCTTTTCCTCTGAGTGAATTTATACATTTGCAGTGGGCTGCTACGGTCCTCAAGGACATTGCTGGAGTGTGTACTATACACTAAGTGCTCCACATGGACTGTTCACATAATATATGCTGTTAGTGTTAGCATTATATGTTAGTTTGCTACAGTTGTTTTTTCTCTTATTCATACAAAAGGTATATTTGTGTGAGCATGTTTTTTCACTTATGTGCTCACTATACTTTTATGCTTGATCAGTTTATATCTCCCCAGGCCTGGTAATACTTGCTATACGTTTGTATAAATGTGTGTTTGTTTAGAGTTCTTTTTTACACTTTGACTTAATCATGTATTAAGGTGTCGTGGACACCTGTGGAGACAGTCTAATAAACCACTTTTTCTTTTTGGTACTTGAGTGCTGCTTTGTCATTCTTTGATCCATTTATATCCATGTACATTGTAACAATGTATAGTTTTGCTTGTTTTTAAATAACTGTGCTGATTTTCAAACTCCTAACCAATCCCCAAAGTTTTTGATGTTTACAGACTCCTGCTTGCTCCTGTTTGTCTAATGGGTCTTTTCATATGCAGGGGAGGAGGGGAGTGTCTGCTTTTCCTGCTTTCTCGGCCCATTTCAGTGGGTGTCCCAGCCTAACCTCATCAACAGTGTTTAATTGGGAGCTTCTAAGTACATTTTAAAAATGTTTTCTGCTGTTTATTTACATCAGTATCTGTACATATTCTTCTTTATAATAGTGTCTATTACATGCAGTTATATGAAAATTGGTGTAATTGTTCCTGTAAATATGCTGTAAGATAGTAAATTATTAGACCATGCATTGACTGCCACTTGCATTAAAAGGACATGATACCCAAATGTTTAAGCTTTTGAAACGGATACAGCATATCTGTAAAAAGCTGATTAGAAAATATCAACTGAACATCTCTAGGTAAAAAAGGAAAATATTTTACCTCATATTCATACCCCACTGTAAAGAGACTTTAAGCAGCCAAAATGTCCCAGGACAAGCTAGGGAGTGTGCATCTGTCATGTGCAGGCACAGTCATGTTATTTTCCTATTCAGTTTAACTAAGTTCTATGAAATCTCATAAGATTTCATTGAAATCTCATGAAATCACAGCAAAGGCAAAGCATTACCTCAGCACTGCTGATGCTGATTAGCTATCGTTTTTTTTGTTTGGTTTTTTAACTAGCAGCTGGACAGCTTCTGAAGTATAACTGTTTACACAACACTTACTCTGGTGAACTGAATACATTTTGAGGTAAAATATTTTCTTTTTTTACAAAGAGATGTTCATGGGATATTTTCATGTCAGCTTTTTACAGTTATGCTGCATCTGTCCTGTTCGTATGTATATGTATGCTGTGTGTAGTGTGTGTATATGAATGTTTATGCTGAGTAGTGTGTGTGTGTGAATGCTGCTGTGTGTAATTTATATGAATATACATGCTATGTGTGAATATACTGTGCCAATGTTGTGCACTGTGTGTGTTATATAGTCAATTTATATGTGTGAGTATGTATATAAGCTGTGTAGTGTACATTTATGAGTATATATGTTGTATAGTGTGTTACTGCTGCAGGGTGTAAATGAGTGTAAATGTGTATGTATATATTTTGTATTGTGGGTATGCTGCATAATGTTTATGTGTGTATATGCTGTGTAGTGAGTGTATGTTTCATAGTGTGTGCATTTGTGTGTTTGTATGTTGTGTAGTGTATGATATGTAGTGTTTGTGTGTGAGATGTGTAGCATGTATGTTATATAGTATGCGTATATGTGTATATATTCTCAATTGTGTATGTGTATATACTCTGTAGGGTTTGTGGGCTAAGTAGAATGTTCATGTGTGTTTGTGTGTTGTGTAATGTCTATGTGTATTTGCTTTGTAGTATGTGCATGATGTGTATTGTGCTTGTGTATGATATGTAGCATGTGTGATATGTATAATATGCATGTATATTACACAGTATGTGTATATGTGTTTATATGCTGCATAGTGTATATACAGTACATACAACATGTTTGTATGAGCTTTAGTATGTGTATGCTATGTAGCATGTTTGTGTGAGTGTATACTTTGTAATGTATGAATTCCATGTAGTGTGTGCATGAAGTGTAGTGTGTTAGTGTATGGTATGTAGTCTGTCTGTGTCTGTAATGTGTAGTATGGTTGTAAAGTGTGGGTGAGTGTGCATCTTAGTGTATCTATGTATGCTTTTTAGTGTAATGAGTCCATAATGTGTACTGAGTGTATGCTATGTATATAATGTGCAGGTAATATTTCAAGCACTATTCTTCCTTACTCAGCCATAATATTCAATTTCCTGCTGAACAGCCTATCGGCAGATTTATTATAGTGTGAGCGGACATGATCTGCTGTAACAGTCTTAAGACCACTGCTTCTTAACTCCTGTTTCTGGTGAGTCTGAAGGCTTGCGGGGAAACAGATGCACACGGCTCAATACAGGGCTTAATAAATCGTCCCAAAGGCCTGTAGTGACCATTCATCTGATTCTAATTTCAGCAAGTATCTGGCATATGGATACATACATATGAACTTGCTTTGCTTGGTCCATTTGAGCTACCTTTAGGTGCCCAAAACTTTTTTTTGCTCCAGGGACCACCGTTCATTAGGTCTGCCACTGACACAGCTTTGGACAAATGTTCATCTCTAGTCGATAGAGAATCAAAACTAATTTTGTTCAATAATGTACAGTTCAACAAATTTTATGTAAAATTAAATTCCTAATCATTCCTTTGTGCAAAATATTTGCATGTAGCTCTAATTACCAGTTAAGAAATACTCTCAGCTTGTATTTATAACGTGTCACAAAATAACACTCGGATAGAGTTCTGCGTTAGCCGTCAAAACCAGAGTTAGAGGCTCCTAACGCTGGTTTTGGGCTACCGCTGGTATTTAGAGTCTTGTAGGTAAGGGTCTAATGCTCACTTTCCAGCCGCGACTTTTCCATACCGCAGATCCCCCTACGCCATTTGCGCATCCTATCTTTTCAATGAGATCTTTCTAACGCCGGTATTTAGAGTCTTGGCTGAAGTGAGCGTTATAAATCTACCGACAAAACTCCAGCCGCAGAAAAAAGTCAGGAGTTAAGAGCTTTCTGGGCTAACGCCGGTTCATAAAGCTCTTAACTACTGTGTCCTAAAGTACACTAACACCCATAAACTACCTATGTACCCCTAAACCAAGGTCCCCCCACATTGCCGCCACTCTATTAAATTTTTTTAACCCCTAATCTGCCGACCGCACACCGCCGCCACCTACGTTATCCCTATGTACCCCTAATCTGCTGCCCCTAACACCGCCGACCCCTATATTATATTTATTAACCCCTAATCTGCCGCCCCCAACGTCGCCTCCACCTACCTACAATTATTAACCCCTAATCTGCCAACCGGACCTCACCGCTACTATAATAAAGTTATTAACCCCTAATCCGCCTCACTCCCGCCTCAATAACCCTATAATAAATAGTATTAACCCCTAATCTGCCCTCCCTAACATCGCCGACACCTAACTTCAAGTATTAACCCCTAATATGCCGACCGGACCTCACCGCTACTCTAATAAATGTATTAACCCCTAAAGCTAAGTTTAACCCTAACGCTAACACCCCCCTAAATTAAATATAATTTAAATCTAACAAAATAAATTAACTCTTATTAAATAAATTAATCCTAATTAAAGCTAAATACTTACCTGTAAAATAAACCCTAATATAGCTACAATATAATGAATAATTATATTGTAGCTATTTTAGGATTAATATTTATTTTACAGGCAACTTTATATTTATTTTAACCAGGTACAATAGCTAATAAATAGTTAATAACTATTTAATAGTTACCTAGTTAAAATAATTACAAAATTACCTGTAAAATAAATCCTAACCTAAGTTACAATTAAACCTAACACTACACTATCATTAAATTAATTAAATAAAATACCTACAATTACCTACAATTAAACCTAACACTACACTATCAATAAATTAATTAAATACAATACCTACAAATAAATACAATTAAATAAACTAACTAAAGTACAAAAAATAAAAAAGAACTAAGTTACAAAAAATAAAAAAATATTTACAAACATTAGAAAAATATTAAAACAATTTTAAACTAATTACACCTACTCTAAGCCCCCTAATAAAATAACAAAGCCCCCCAAAATAAAAAAAATGCCTTACCTTATTCTAAAATTAAAATAGAAAAGCTCTTTTACCTTACCAACCCTTAAATGGGCCTTTTGCGGGGCATGCCCCAAAGAATTCAGCTCTTTTGCCTGTAAAAAAAAAAACATACAATACCCCTCCCAACATTACAACCCACCACCCACATACCCCTAATCTAACCCAAACCCCCCTTAAATAAACCTAACACTAAGCCCCTGAAGATCTCCCTACCTTGTCTTCACCACACCGGGTTCACTGATCCGTCCTGGCTCCGACGTCTTCATCCAAGCCCAAGCGGGGGCTGAAGATGTCCATGATCTGGCTGAAGTCTTGATCCAAGCGGGAGCTGAAGAGGCCCATGATCCGGCTGAAGTCTTCTATCAAGCGGCATCTTCAATCTTCTTTCTTCCGTATCCATCTTTATCCCGCCGACGCGGAACATCCCTCTTCACCGACGACTTCCCAACGAATGACGGTTGCTTTAAGGGACGTCATCCAAGGTAGGAAAATTCTAATTTTCTGATGGAATCAGATTCAAGTTCAATCCGATTGGCTGATCCAATCAGCCAATCAGATTGAGCTTGCATTCTATTGGCTGATCAGAACAGCCAATAGAATGCAAGCTCAATCTGATTGGCTGATTGGATCAGCCAATCGGATTGAACTTGAATCTGATTGGCTGATTCCATCAGCCAATCAGAATTTTCCTACCTTAATTCCGATTGGCTGATAGAATCCTATCAGTCAATCGGAATTCGAGGGATGCCATCTTGGATGACGTCCCTTAAAGGAACCGTCATTCGTCAGGAAGTCGTCGGTGAAGATGGATGTTCCGCGTCGGCGGGATGAAGATGGATTCGGAAGAAAGAAGATTGAAGATGCTGCTTGATAGAAGACTTCAGCCGGATCATGGACCTCTTCAGCTCCCGCTTGGATCAAGACTTCAGCCTGATCATGGACCTCTTCAGCTCCCGCTTGGATCAAGACTTCAGCCGGATCATGGACATCTTCAGCCCCGCTTAGGCTTGGATGAAGACGTCGGAGCCAGGATGGATCGATGAACCCGGTGTGGTGAAGACAAGGTAGGGAGATCTTCAGGGGCTTAGTGTTAGGTTTATTTAAGGGGGGTTTGGGTTAGATTAGGGGTATGTGGGTGGTGGGTTGTAATGTTGGGGGGGTATTGTATGTTTTTTTTTACAGAGCTGAATTCTTTGGGGCATGCCCCGCAAAAGGCCCTTTTAAGGGCTGGTAAGGTAAAAGAGCTTTTCTATTTTAATTTTAGAATAGGGTAGGGCATTTTTTTATTTTGGGGGCTTTGTTATTTTATTAGGGGGCTTAGAGTAGGTGTAATTAGTTTAAAATTGTTGTAATATTTTTCTAATGTTTGTAAATATTTTTTTATTTTTTGTAACTTAGTTCTTTTTTATTTTTTGTACTTTAGTTAGTTTATTTAATTGTATTTATTTGTAGGTATTGTATTTAATTAATTTATTGATAGTGTAGTGTTAGGTTTAATTGTAGATAATTGTAGGTATTTTATTTAATTAATTTATTGATAGTGTAGTGTTAGGTTTAATTGTAACTTAGGTTAGGATTTATTTTACAGGTAATATTGTAATTATTTTAACTAGGTAGCTATTAAATAGTAAATAACTATTTAATAGCTATTGTACATGGTTAAAATAAATACAAAGTTGCCTGTAAAATAATTATTAATCCTAAAATAGCTACAATATAATTATAATTTATATTGTAGCTATATTAGGATTTATTTTACAGGTAAGTATTTAGCTTTAAATAGGAATAATTTATTTAATAAGAGTTAATTTATTTCGTTAGATTTAAATTATATTTAACTTAGGGGGGTGTTAGGGTTAGACTTAGCTTTAGGGGTTAATACATTTATTAGGGTAGCGGTGAGGTCTGGTCGGCAGATTAGGGGTTAATACTTGAAGTTAGGTGTCAGCGATGATAGGGAGGGCAGATTAGGGGTTAATACTATTTATTATAGGGTTAGTGAGGCGGATTAGGGGTTAATACATTTATTATAGTAGCGGTGAAGTCCGGTCGGCAGATTAGGGGTTAATAATTGTAGGCCGGTAGCGGCGACATCGGGGGCGGCAGATTAGTGGTTAATATATAACCCCTATATATATAATATAGGGGTCGGCGGTGTTAGGAGCAGCAGATTAGGGGTACATAGGGATAACGTAGGTTGCGGCGGTGTATGGAGCGGCAGATTAGGGGTTAAAAAAAATGCAGGTGTCAGCGATAGCGGGGGTGGCAGATTAGGGGTTAATAAGTGTAAGGTTAGGGGTGTTTAGACTCGGGGTTCATGTTAGGGTGTTAGGTGCAGACATAGGAAGTGTTTCCCCATAGGAAACAATGGGGCTGCGTTAAGAGCTGAACGCTGCTTTTTTGCAGGTGTTAGGTTTTTTTTTCAACTCAAAATGCCCCATTGTTTTCTATGGGGGAATCGTGCACGAGCACGTTTTTAAAGCTGGCCGTGTCCGTAAGCACCGCTAGTATTGAGAGTTGCAGTGGCGGTAAATATGCTATACGCTCCCTTTTTGGAGCCTAACGCAGCCATTCTGTGAACTCTAAATACCAGCTGTATTTAAAAGGTGCGGGGGAAAAAAAGCCAGAGTTAGATATGCGGGTCGTTACCGACAAAACTCTAAATATAGCCGTATGTCTAATCTTTTTCTGATAAGCCTATGAATATTTATTTTAGTAATTTCCGCTTTCTCTTCATCAACTGCTCAATGCAGTTCTTTTTATGTCACGCTCCAAGATCCTTACTTGAGTATAATAGGGGACATGCTAATCCGAAGTCTGGAAGGAGGATGATGATCTGGGGTTGTGCTAAGAAGGGAGCTATGAATGTAATAGAGGCCAGGGCTGTACTAAGAAGTTGATGCTTAGCACTACTGACAGGGCAGGGTGTGCTGTGTGCATCTCAATGTCAGAACAGGATTTATAGGGGTGCACTAATTTGAGCGCACAGAACCTAAAGACTTCTAATAATATTGATAACTGTGTTCCCTGTGCTAAGGGTAGCGTTATTTTAACCTTTATGTCGAAAGTGATCCTGCATTTGTTTTGGCGCCAAGACCTATGGGGAGGTGTTAAAAGGCCCCTGCTAATGCAAATACGTTCTTAGTTATTCTTGTGGAAGTACTGGCACTTTTGTTCTGTTTTTTTTTTTACTTCTGCTTAATTGCTAGATCATGCTCTATGCTTACCCTTGCTTGTATCTTCAACTGTGGACTGATAAACTGGTTGCTGACTTTATGAGCACAACTTTCAACTCTTTTTTGCCTGCTCCTTCTGCTGTTACTTTTAATTCCTGATAGATACTCTTGTATTGAACTTTGGATTGGCTGCTGACTGTTCTTCTGGATTCTCCCTGGGGGTTGACATTTGGTTCTGTTTATCAGGTAGCCTGTTCCTGACATCTGTCTACAATGCATCTCCAGTAATCTTGGTTCCAGATACTCAAAAAAGGTTGAATCAGCTACAACAGAACTTCCAGCAGTCCTGATTTTTTTTAGCATGGTACTGGCTTGGGAGCATTGTTGCCCTGTGTCTACCAACCTGTCCTATATATAGGGAAATAAGGGACCATATAAAACCCACCCACTAGTTACTCTGACATTCCCTGCCATCAATTCTCCTGTTCCCTCATTGAAGAATACAAATGTTGAAAGCAAGTCATCTTGGTTTGTTCTATCTTGAATCGCTCTCATGTCACCTAATGTAAAAACAGCTAACCACAATTATCTAACTAGGTTTTCCAATCAGTTGTGCAAGATCTGTTGCAGACAGTACCTACTAAGTGGCCGATTTACTATGCCCTGAATGGGGCCAACTCACCCTGGTTCCGTGCAAGTCTTCAGGCTCGCCGGAAACAGGAGTTAAGAAGCAGCAGTCTTAAGACCGCTGCTCCTTAACTGGATACGCCGCCCTTGAGTGGCATACAGCAATCAACCTGATCACATTTGATCAGGTGATTGACACCCCCTCTGCAGGTGTGGCATTGCACAAGCATTTCACTAGAACTGCTTGTGCAATGCTGAATGCCGACAGCGTATGCTGTCCGCATTCAGCGATGTCTGACGGTCCGCCAGACTTTAATAATTCGGGCCCTAAGTATACTTTTTTCTAATATATACTTTAGTTCTAAACAACATACTTACTCTTCTTTCTTGTCTTTGTCTTTATCTTTGTCTTTATCCTTATCTTTGTCTTTATCCTTATCTTTGTCTTTATCCTTGTCTTTGTCTTTGCCTGTTTTTTCTTTTTCTTTCTCTTTTTCCTTTTCCTTTTCTTTACCTTTGTTTTTATCTTTATCGTCACCTTTATCTTTCTTTGCCTTTTCTCCTTTTTCTTTGTCTTTTTTCTTTTCTTTATCCTTTTTCTTTTCTTTCTTTTGGTCAGATTTGCTGTAAAATAATATTATATAAACAAGCTATATAACAATGTATTTTTCATTCATCCAATTTTTGCATGAAGGTTTATCACAGTACTTACCCCTTTTTTTCTTTGTCTTTATCTTTGTCTTTTTTCTTTTTCTTTTTTTCTTCTCTTAAAAAAATAATAGTTATTGTATTATATTGACGAACACTACAATAACATTATTTAGTTATTCTCATATAATTTCATTTGATATGTGTCTGTTAAAGGGACAGTCAACTTCAAAATTGTTATTGTTTAAAAAGATAGATAATCCCTTTATTACCCATTCCCCAGTTTTGCACAGCCAACATGGTTATATTAATATAATTTTTACCTCTGTTATTACCTTGTATCTAAGCTTCTGCAGACTGCCCCCTTATCACGTGGCTATTGTCTATTAACTTATTTTAGCCAGTTAGAGCTGTGTCGTGCACAACTCCACAGGAGAGAGACCATTGTTATCTATATGGCACACCAGAACTAGCCTTGTCTTGTTGTGAAAAGCTAATAAAAAAGCATGTGATAAGCTAAGGGTAAAGAAAGATCAAGGTAAAATATGTAGTATATAAATGGTTAGAAAATGCAAGACATAGTAAGGTATATAGGATAGAGCGAGTTAAATTAATTATTTGATGGAGAGTGTGTAGAAAAGAATAATTTAAAATGTAAAAGACATAATGTGTGAGAATTAGATAGAATGTTCTCAATTAAAACAAAGGTTGAGTGAATAGCTTGGATGTGTCAGGGTTTTTTCCCTGATCTGTTTGCCATGTGCTGCTGGCAGCCATTTTACTCACCTCTCTTGCTGACTCTGGTGCATACTGTGTGATGCTGCTCATTTCCTGCACTTCCTTTTATAGCCAGACTGGTGTACATCATCCGTGTGAGACAGGTTGCAGTCTCAGAATTGTGATGTCATCACTTATTATTTAAAGGGCCTCTGTTCAGTATGCGTTGTCTCAGACCTGTTTGTGAGTGCCAGTTCCTATGTATTACCTGGCTGTCTGACGTCCCTCCTGGTTCCTGATCCCTGGCTTGTTCCTGATTCTGCTGTTTTCCTTGTTCCTGGTTCCAGCTCGTTTGACTACTCGCTTTGGCTCCTGACTCGGCTCGTCTGACTATTTGCTTTGGCTCCTGACTCGACTCGTCTGACTACCAGCTCTGGTTTTGACTCCTGGCTTGTTATTTGACTTGAGGACTTTTTATTATTTTTTCTATTAATAAAGGTGTAATTATTTTTGCACTTCTCGTCTCAGTCTGATTCCTGGCACCCTGACATTACGCAAGGGCCATGAATCCTGATGGTGCTAATAATCCACCTTTACCTACCATCATTTCCAGGATGGATAAACAGGATCACCGCTTGGATCAATTTGCACTAGCCCTGCAAACCCTGCTGACTCGCACTGCACATTTGGACCAAAGTGTCCGGCAAGTTATGGCTGCTCCTGTTTCCGCTGCTGCACCTAGTCCTACCAGGAGCATGTCCGGTTCTGCACCTCTACCTCAGCAATATGGAGGTGATCCTATTCAGTGCAGAGGGTTTTTGAACCAGGTGGGCATTTACTTTGAGATGTTACCTCAGGCGTTTCCCTCTGACAGAGCTAAGGTGGGATTTATCATCTTGTTACTCTCTGACACAGCTCTTGCCTGGGCTAATCCCTTGTGGGAGACTAATAAACCTGTGATTTCAAATTACCCTGAATTTGTGGCCTCCTTTCGAAGGGTATTTGATGTTCCGGCTTGCTCCTCCTCTGCTGCTAAATGACTTATGTCCATTCAGCAAGGTACAAGATTTGTTGCTTAGTATGCCATTGAGTTCCATATGCTTGCCGCAGAGGTAGTTTGAAACAATGAAGCCCTTGTTGCCGCCTTCTTTCATGGGCTCTCTGATGCGATTAAAGACGAAGTTTCTACCAGAGATTTACCAGAAGATCTCAAGGCATTGGTGTCTTTTTTTATCCTAATTGACATCAGACTAAGTGAGAGGCCCTCTTTCAAGGAGTGCTTGCGGAAGCCTCCTGTTCCATTGTCTCCTACATGTTCATTCCCACCCATGCCTCCTTCTCCTCGCATGCCTCCTGGTCCCGAGTCACCAGGTACTGCTGAGCCGATGCAGTTGGGATTCACGCGTCTCTCCGCGGTCGAGAGGGCCTTTAGGAGGAGGGAGGGGCTCTGCCTCTATTGTGGGTTACAGGGCCACCTTTTGAAGTCTTGTCCTACACGACTGGGAAATGCTCACACCTAAAGTCCTGTCGGGGGCAGACCTTGGGTGGTTTATCCTCGTCCCCGGAACCGCTGAAGGAGAAACCTTTGGTCACGTTTGTCCTTTCCTGGGTGGACTCCTCCATAGTCACCCAGGCTCTTGCTGACTCCGGTGCTGTGGGCTATTTCATTGACAGTGCTTTTGTATCAAAGCACTCCATTCCTGTTTTGCCTTGGTCCATTCCGCTTGCTATTGAGGCCATTGATGGCAGGCCCCTTCAGGCCGCACTTGTTACTCACAAAACTGCTCCGTTATCCATGGCTGTTGGGGCTCTCCATTTTGAAACCTCCAGTTCCAGGTGATAAACTCTCCGCATTTTCCAGTTATTCTGGGTTATCCCTGGCTCCAAAAGTACAATCCCAGTCTCAACTGGCGCAGGTCCGAAATTTTGTTGTGGTCTCCGCATTGTATTTCCACTTGTCTTCGGAAACCAGTTAAAGTCTTGTGCATGTATCTCAATTGCCAGAGGAGTACCGAGAGTTCCTAGACATTTTTGACAAGGTGCGTGCCGGTACGTTGCCTCCTCACCGGTCTTACGATTGTGCCATAGACCTGCAACCCGGAGCCATTCTGCCTCGGGGCTGGGTTTACCCTCTGTCTGTTTTGCGGAGAATTGTGCTATGGAGGAGTATGTTGCCGATGCTCTGTCGCGGGGGATCATCTGCAAATCCTGCTCTCCTGCAAGGGCTGGCTTCTTCTTTGTGAAGAAAAAGGGTGGCGAGTTAAGACCATGCATCGATTATAGGGGTCTTAATCGTCTTACCATTAAGAATGCTTACCCTATTCCGCTCATTACGGAACTCTTTGACCACCTAAAGGGAGCTACAGTCTTTACTAAACTTGATTTGAGAGAAGCGTACAATCTCGTTAGGTTCAAGGAGGGCCACGAATAGAAAACAGCATTTAACACCAGGAGCGGGCATTATGAGTATCTTGTAATGCCCTTTGGCCTATGTAATGCTCCTGCTGTTTTCAAGGAATTTATTAATGATCTCCTACGAGATATGTTGAAACAGTGTGTTGTGGTGTACTTAGACGACATCCTCATACACTCACCCACACTTGAGGCTCATCGTTCTGATGTTACACGGGTTCTTCAGAGACTACGTGAGAACAGCCTGTTTTGTAAACTCGAGAAATATGAGTTTCATCAGACTCAAGTAACCTTCCTAGGTTATGTTATCTCCGTTGCAGGGTTCTCCATGGATCCTGACAAGTTATCTGCAGTTCTGCAGTGGCCTCGCCCAGTTGGTCTACCGTCTATTCAACATTTTTTGGGGCTCACCAATTACTATAGAAAGTTTATTAAAAACTTTTCATCCTTGGTCAACCCTATCACAGACATGACCCGTAAAGAGAATGATCCACTCCATTGGTCACCTACTGCCATTAAGGCCTTTGATAGTCTTAAGCCTTTGTTGCCACTCCAGTTCTGGCTCATCCTAACCCTGTCCTGCCTTTTATTCTTGAGGTCGATGCGTCTGAGACTGGAGTAGGTGCCCTCTTGTCGCAACGTCCTACGCCTGATAGTTCCTTGCATCCGTGTGGTTTTTTTCTCTAAGAAATTGTCTCCAGCGGAGTGCAATTATGAAATTGGCGACAGGGAATTACTGGCCATAATTTTGGCACTCATGGAATGGAGGCATCTTCTCGAGGGTACTAGCGAGCCAGTGCTCATTCTTACTGACCACAAGAATTTAACTTATCTATTTGAAGCAAAACGTTTGTCGCCTCAACAGGCCAGATGGGCGCTATTTTTGTCTCGGCTTAATTATGTGGTCTCCTACCTGCCTGGTAGTAAGAATGTTAGGGCTGATGCCCTCTCTCGACATTTTTCGCCTCTGTCCAAGGAGGAGTCTGTACCTACTCCAGTTATACCTCCTGACCATATTTGGCTACCATACGTACTAATTTGACTTCTCCCTTGGTGGAGGAGATCCTGGCTGCACAAACCAATGCACCTCCTGAGAAACCTAGTGGTAAGTGTTTTGCTCCTGAGAATCTTTGAACTAAACTTTTGCACACTTACCACTATCCTAAAGCCGCAGGTCACCCAGGCAAGAACAAAATGATATGGTCTGTCACTCGACAATTCTGATGGCCAGCTCTTCGTTCTGATGTTGCTGCATATGTTGCCTCCTGCTCAGTTTGTGCACAGAATAAGACTCCTCGACGTCTTCCTGTGGGTCTTCTTCAACCTATTGCTAATGGTGAGCGTCCTTGGACACATCGTTCCATGGACTTCATTGTCTAGCTCCCTGTTTCCAATGGCAATACTGTTATCCTTATGGTGGTTGACTGTTTTTCTAAAATGTCACATTGCATTCCCTTGAAGAAGTTGCCTACCGCTCAGTAGCTTGCTTCAATTTTTTCCCGGGACGTCTTCCATTTACATGGGTTACCCAAGGAGATAGTGTCAGACCGGGGTAGCCAATTTGTCTCTAGATTTTGGCGTTTCTTTTGTGCTCAAATGGGGATCCAGCTTTCCTTCTCCTCGGCATATCACCCTCAATCCATTGGGGCTGTGGAATAGTCTAATCAAGCTCTGGAACAGTTCCTCCATTGCTATGTCTCAGATCACCACAATAATTGGTCTGAACTGTTACCTTGGGCAGAGTTTGCTCGTAATAGTGCTATTAATGCTTCCTCCAAGTTATCCCAGTTCATGGCGAATTATGGGTTTCAACCATCTTGTTGCTCGATTCATTCATGTCTCAGGGTATTCCGGCTTTGGAGGAGCATCTCAGACAACTCCGTTCCACGTGGGTGCAGATTCAGGATTGCCTTCATCGTTCTATGCAGCGCCAAAAGTTCCAGGCTGATCGTAGGCGTCTGGCCGTGCCTTCCTACCAGGTTGGTGAGAGAGTTTGGCTGATCTCCCGCAACTTGAACCTTTGTGTGCCTTCCAATAAACTGGCTCCCCGTTATGTTGGTCCTTTTCAAATACTCCGACGGGTCAATCCTGTGGCCTACGCTCTTGACCTTCCTCCTGCAATGCGCATCTCCAATGTTTTTCATGTCTCTTGAAACCATTATTATGTAATCGGTTTACCACTGTGTTGCCTCGTCCCGCCCTATCTTTGTTGACAACCATGAGGAGTATAAGGTCAGCAGCATTATTGACTCTCGTATGTCCAGGGGCCGCATACAGTATTTGGTTTAGGGGCTATGGTCTGGAGGAGCGTTCATGGGTTTCCTCCTCTGATGCTCATGCTCCCGCCCTCCTCCGTGCCTTCCATGCCCGTTTCCCCAATAAGCCTTTTGTCCTCCCGTGGGGGAGGGTTCATTGAAGGGAGGGTTCTGTCAGGGTTTTTTCCCTGATCTGTTTGCCATGTGCTGCTGGCAGCCATTTTACTCACCTCTCTTGCTGACTCTGGTGCATACTGTGTGATGCTGCTCATTATCTGCACTTCCTTTTATGGCCAGACTGGTGTACATCATCCGTGTGAGACAGGATGCAGTCTTAGAATTGTGATGTCATCACTTATTATTTAAAGGGCCTCTGTTCAGTATGCTTTGCCCTTGCGCTGTCTCAGACCTGTTTATGAGAGCTCCTGTGTATTACCTGACTGTCTGTCATCCCTCCTGGTTCCTGATCCCTGGCTTGTTCCTAACTCTGCTGTTCTCCTTGTTCCTGATTTCGGCTCGTCTGACTATTCTCTTTGGCTCCTGACTCGGCTCGTCTGACTACCAGTTCTGGTTTTGATTCCTGGCTTGTTATTTGACTTGTGGACTTTTTATTATTTTTTGCTATTAATAAAGGTGTGGTTATTTCTGCACTTCTTGTCTCAGTCTGATTCCTGGCACCCTGACAGGATGTAATTAATATTTTTTTTTCATAATTGAGACAAAGGGGCCAAATTATCAAGCTCTGAATGGTGCTTGATGCCCTTGTTTCCGCGTGAGCCTTCAGGCTTGTCGGAAAAAGCAGTTATGAAGCAGCGATCTAAAGACCGCTGCTCCATAACTTGTCCGCCTGCTCTGAGGCTGCGGACATAAATCCGCCCAATCCTATATGATCAGGCAGATTGACCCCCCTGCTAGCAGCCGATTGACCAAGAATCTGCAGGGGGCGGCAGTGCACAAGCAGTTCACAAGAACTGCTTGTACAATGATAAATGCCTACATCGTATGCACTTTCATAAATTTGCCCCAAAGCATTTAGATCTATTTTTCAATTGACTTATATTATCAAATTTGCTTCATTCTCCAGCAGTGTACTACTGGCAGCTAGCTGAACACATGGGGGCCTATTTATCAAAGGTCTTGCGGACCGACAGTGTTGATCAGGTCCGCAAGACCACGCTGTATGCAGAGAGCAATACGCTCTCCGTATTCAGCATTGCACCAGCAGCTCACAAGAGCTGCTGGTGCAACGCCGCCCCTGCAGACTCGCGGCCAATCGGCCGCCAGCAGGGAGGTGTCAATCAACCCGATCGTACTCAATCAGGTTGTATTGTGGCGATTCCTGTCCGCCTGCTCAGAGCTTTATAAATGGGCCCCATGGGGTGAGCCAACGACGAGAGGCATATAGGTGCAGCTACTAATCAGCAGCGTGTTTCCAATAGTGCATTGGTGCTCCTAAGTTTATCTAGATGTCTTTTTCAACAAAGGATTTTGGGTTTTTACTGTCACTGTCAGAGTAGGATACAACATTATAACTGATATTGACAACAGTTTCTAAACTAGAGTAACGTTTATATAGATACATTCATACACTTTTGTGAGGAATGTTGTTTATACAGGAAATTGCATCACAAAAACAGTTACTGTCACACTGTAGAGACTTCATATAATTAATATAATTAATCATTTTATTTCAGACAAATAACCATCTACTGGCAATAATCATGCTAACATAATGCACTTTCTTATATAGAATCTTTCATTTCTGGTACGTGATAAACACTAGAAGTATTTTATGTATTACAGCAGCTCTCACAAAACATATGTAAGTTCTTCTGTCATATGTAATACTTACTCATCCTTATTATTACTGTTGTTAGCATTGCAAACTGCAGTGGCACCTGGAAGCTGTTGTTCTCTGTAAAATAAGAAAGTAAAACCAAATATTATTAAATTAAATGTTTACAAATTAGGCACATTTTTAGAAACATCACTTAAATGTAATACCCATTAGTCAGCAGAATTGGTATATTCACACACATATCTATACTATAATCGCGTTTGTAACGCATCCGTTGCCAGTTACGCACGCATCCTCAAAGGAATGTTGGCTGTGCGAGGCAGCCAAAAGAATGTTGGCTGCACACGCAGCCAAAAGAATCCACCTGGATGCATCAAAGTTTCATCTTGGGGGATTCCGAAAATGGCAGGGTGGTGAAAGAATCCACATTCTTTCACGTACTGTCATCTTCTAAATCCACCTGGATGCAGCGTATGCAAACGAAGCCTTAAAAAAAAAAAGAATACGCAACCGCCCGCATGAAATAACAAAAAAACATGTAACTGCCCACAATAAATATTTTTTAAAAAAATGAACCGCCCGCACAAAGTATTAAGAAAAAAAACTAACCACCGACACGAAGTATTAAGAAAAAAATAAACACAACCGCCCGTACTAAGTATTAACAAAAAAAACTAAAGCTTGAATTGCTAAACTCCCACAATAGAAACTACCTAACCCATACACCGCTAAACCCCCCACAACGCCAACTAAATAAATTACAATATTAACCCCTAAACTGCCAACCCTACAACGCCAACTAACTAATTATACTATTAACCCCTAAACCGAAAACCCCAACAACACAATAAACCTAATTAACCCCTACACTGCCAACCCCCCACATCGCAATAAACCTATTTAACCTAATAACTCTTAAACCGTCAACCCTCCACAATGCAAATAACATTTAAATACTAAGCCCCCTAACCTAACACCACCAAAATTAACCCCAATTACTACTAAATTACAATTAAAATAAAAAATCCTAACATTAAATTACAAAAAATTAATCTAACATTACAAAAAATAAGTCTATCATTACATAAAAAAATAAACAACTATCAAAAATAAAAAAATTAAACCTAATCCCTATGAAAATAAAAAAGCCCCCCCAAAATAATACACCCCCTAATCTAAACTAAACTACCTTAAAAGGGCTTTTTGTAGGGCATTGCCCTAAGTTAAACAGCTCTTTTACATTTAAAAATGCTAAGTCCCCCCTAACAGTAAAAACCCCCCACTTACCAAACCCCCCAAAATAAAAAAAACTAACACTAAAAAACCTAAACTACCCATTGCCCCTAAAGGGGCATATGTATGGGCATTGCTCTTAAAAGGGCAGTCAGCTCTTTTAAAAGCCCATTAAATCCCTAATCTTAAAAAAATAAATAAAAAAAAATAAAAAAAAAATCCTAACTCTAACCCCCAAATAGGTACTCACCGTTCCTGAAGTCCAGCGGAGAAGGTCTTCTTCCAGGCGGCTCTATTATCTTCTATCTTCATCCGGAGCGAAGGCAGCAGGGAGCGGAGGTGCAGAGCTGGCTTCCTTGAAGCACGTATCCTCATCGGTGGTCTTCAGCGGCGGCAGTCCAAAGCGGCGTGGAGCTCCTCTTAATGCGATCGTCCACCGCACACTGAAGATTAAATGCAAGGTACCGCATATTTATTGGGGTACCTTGCATTCCTATTGGCTGAAATTTTGAAATCAGCCAATAGGATTAGAGCTACTGAAATCTTATTGGCTGATTTGACAAAACGTTTACATGTTTCATAAATAGGATGTTTTTTCTCTGAGGGAGATAAGTCTTTATTTGGGGCCTAGTTTTCCACATGGCTAGTCAGATACTCCTAGGAGTATTTTCTTAAGTCCCCTCTGACATCCAGTACATGGTGGGAGGGGCCTATTTTCGCGCTCTAGATGCGCAGTTTCCTTCAGACTGAGACATCCAGCTTCCCTAGAGGAGTCCTTTGGCATCTGAGGACCATTATAAAGGGTTTATTTTTTCCCTAAATCGTATTTGAGGGCAGGTAGGAGCCTGAGCAGAGCTGTGGCAAGGTGCTCAACTGTATTTTACCGGTGGTTGACGTTTTTTAAATCCGGTTTGGGGGCTAAGGGGTTAACCATCCATTTGCAAGTGGGTGCAATGTTGCTTTAGTCCCTTACACACACTGTAAAAATTTCGAAGATTTTACAATATTTTTACACTGTTTTGCAGTTTAAGTGCTAGTTTTTTTCTCTTAAAGGCACAGTAACGTTTTTGTTTAATTGCTGTTTCATCTTTATTAAAGTGTTTTCCAAGCTTGCTTGTCTCATTACTAGTCTCTTAAACATGCCTGACATAGAGGAAACTCCTTGTTCAATATGTTTGGAAGCCATTGTGGAACCCCCTCTTAGAATGTGTACCAAATGTACTGACATTTCTATAAACTATAAAGACCATATTATGGCGCTTAAAGATTTATCTCCAGAGGATTCTCTGACTGAAAAAAGGGTGATTATGCCATCTAGCTCTCCCCATGTGTCAGAACCTATAACTCCCGCTCAAGTGACGCCAAGTACATCTAGCGCGTCTAATTCTTTTACCTTACAGGACATGGCGGCAGTTATGAATGCTACCAAACTGCCAGGGTTACAAGGAAAGCGAGACAGCTCTGGGGCTAGAACTAATACAGAGCTTTCTGAGGCTTTAATACCTGTGTCCGATATACCCTCACAATACTCAGAAGCTGAGGTAGGAGAGCTTCTATCTGTGGGTGACATTTCAGATTCAGGGAAAACGTTGCTTCAGTCTGATTCTGAAATGACAGCGTTTAAATTTAAGCTCGAACACCTCCGCTTATTGCTTAGGGAGGTTTTAGCGACTCTGGATGACTGTGAACCCATTGTAGTTCCAGAGAAATTGTGTAAGATGGACAAATACTTTGCAGTGCCTGTTTACACTGATGTTTTTCCCATAAGAGGTTTTCGGAAATTATTACTAAGGAATGGGATAGACCAGGTGTGCCGTTCTCTCCCCCTCCTGCTTTTAAAAAGATGTTTCCCATAGATGCCGCCATACAGGACTCGTGGCAGACGGTCCCTAAAGTGGAGGGAGCAGTCTCTTCCATAGCTAAGGGTACAACTATCCCCATCGAGGACAGTTGTGCTTTCCTAGATCCTATGGATAAAAAATTGGAGGGTCTCCTTAAGAAAATTTTTATACATCAGGGTTTTATTCTCCAGCTTCTTGCATGCATTGCCCCAGTTACTGCTGCAGCAGCTTTTTGGTTCGAGTCTCTTGAGGAGGCTCTACAGGTGGAGACCCCGTTAGATGATATTTTAGACAGGATTAAAGCTCTTAAGTTAGCTAATTCCTTTATTTCTGACGCCGTTTTTCATTTAACCAAGCTAACGGCTAAGAATTCAGGTTTTGCTATTCTGGCGCATAGGGCGCTATGGCTTAAGTCCTGGTCAGCAGACGTTACTTTAAAGTCTAAGCTTCTTAACATCCCCTTCAAGGGACAGACCCTATTCGGGCCTGGTCTGAAGGAGATCATTTCTGATATTACTGGAGGAAAAGGTCACGCCCTTCCTCAGGATAGGTCCAATAAGTTAAGGACCAAACAGAATAATTTTCGTTCCTTTCTAAACTTCAAGAGTGGCACAGCTTCCTCTAATGCAAAACCTAACCAGGCTTGGAACAAGGGGAAGCAGGCCAAAAAACCTGCTGCTGCCTCTAAGACAGCATGAAGGAGTAGCCCCCAATCCGGGACCGGATCTAGTAGGGGGCAGACTTTCTCTCTTCGCTCAAGCTTGGGCAAGAGACGTCCAGGATCCCTGGGCACTAGAGATTGTTTCCCAGGGATATCTTCTGGAAAGCAAAGGTTCATCTCCAAAGGGGAGATTTCACCTCTCACAACTATCTGCAAACCAGATAAAGAGAGAGGCATTCTTACGTTGCGTTCAAGACCTACTGGTTATGGGAGTGATCCACCCAGTTCCAAGGGAGGAACAGGGGCAGGGTTTCTATTCAAACCTGTTTATAGTTCCCAAAAATTATGGAACGTTCAGACCAATCTTGGATCTCAAGATCCTAAACAAATTTCTCAGGGTCCCATCTTTCAAGATGGAGACAATCCGAACCATCCTCCCTATGATCCAGGAGGGTCAATATATGACTACCGTGGACTTAAAGGATGCTTATCTCCACATTCCTATTCACAGAGATCATCATCAGTTCCTCAGGTTTGCCTTCCTAGACAGGCATTACCAGTGTGTGGCTCTTCCCTTTGGATTAGCCACGGCACCAAGAATCTTTACGAAGGTTCTAGGGTCTCTACTGGCGGTTCTAAGGCCGCGGGGCATAGTGGTGGCTCTTTACCTAGATGACATCCTGATCCAGGCGTCGACTTTTCAAATCGCCAAGTCCCATACGGACATTGTTCTGGCCTTTTCCTCAGGCCAAAGTGGACTATAGTGACGACAGATGCCAGCCTTCTGGGCTGGGGCGCAATCTAGAACTCCCTGAAGGCTCAAGGTTCGTGGTCTCAGGAGGAGCCCTCCTTCCAATAAATATTCTGGAGTTAAGAGCGATATTCAATGCTGTTCAGACTTGGCCTCAACTAGCTGCGGTCAGATTCATCAGATTTCAGTCGGACAATATCACGACTGTAGCCTATATCAACCATCAGGGGGGAACAAGGAGTCCCCTGGCAATGATGGAGGTTTCCAAGATAATTCTATGGGCAGTGGTTCACTCTTGCCATCTCTCTGCTATCCATATCCCAGGAGTAGAGAACTGGGAGGCGGACTTTCTAAGTCGGCAGACTTTTCATCCGGGGGAGTGGGAGCTCCATCCGGAGGTATTTGCCCAGCTGATTCAACTATGGGGCAAACCAGAACTGGATCTGATGGCGTCTCGTCAGAACGCCAAGCTTCCTCGTTATGGGTCCAGGTCAAGGGATCCCCAGGCAACGCTGATAGATGCTCTAGCAGTGCCCTGGTCCTCCAGCCTGGCTTATGTGTTTCCACCATTTCCTCTCCTCCCTCGTCTGATTGCCAAGATCAAGCAGGAGAGAGCTTCAGTGATTTGTATAGCACCTGCGTGGCCACGCAGGACTTGGTATGCAGATCTGGTGGACATGTTATCCTTCCCACCATGGACTCTGCCGCTGAGGCAGGACCTTCTACTCCAAGGTCCATTCAAACATCCAAATCTAGTTTCTCTGCGTCTGACTGCTTGGAGATGGAAAGCTTGATTTTCTCCGAGTCGGTCATTGATACCTTGATTCAGGCTCGAAAGCCTGTCACCAGGAAAATCTATCATAAGATATGGTGTAAATATCTTCATTGGTGTGAATCCAAGGGTTACTCGTGGAGTAAGGTCAGGATTCCTAGGATACTATCTTTTCTCCAAGAAGGATTGGAAAAGGAATTATTGGCTAGTTCCTTAAAGGGACAGATTTCTGCTCTGTCTATTCTTTTGCACAAGCGTCTGGCTGATGTTCCAGATGTTCAGGCATTTTGTCAGGCTTTGGTTAGAATCAGGCCTGTGTTTAAACCTGTTGCTCCGCCATGGAGTTTAAATTTAGTTCTTAAAGTTCTTCAAGGGGTTCTGTTTGAACCCTTGCATTCCATAGATATCAAGCTTTTATCTTGGAAAGTTCTGTTTTTAGTAGCTATCTCAAAGAGTTTCAGAGTTATCTGCCTTGCAGTGTGATTCCCCTTATCTGATCTTCCATGCAGATAAGGTAGTTTTGCGTACCAAACCTGGGTTTCTTCCTAAGGTAGTATCTAATAGGAATATCAATCAGGAAATTGTTGTTCCGTCACTGTGTCCTAATCCTTCTTCAAAGAAGGAACGTCTGTTTCACAATCTTGACGTGGTTCATGCTTTAAAGTTTTATTTGCAAGCTACTAAGGATTTTCGTCAAACATCTGCATTGTTTGTTGTCTACTCTGGAAAGAGGAGAGGCCAAAAGGCTTCGGCAACTTCTCTTTCTTTTTGGCTGAGAAGCAGAATCCGTTTAGCTTATGAGACTTCTGGCCTGCAGCCTCCTGAAAGAATTACAGCTCATTCTACTAGAGCGGTAGCTTCCACATGGGCTTTTAAACATGAGGCCTCTGTTGAACAGATTTGTAACGCGGTCGACTTGGTCTTCGCTTCATACTTTTTCTAAATTCTACAAATTTGATACTTTTGCTTCCTCTGAGGCTATTTTTGGGAGAAAGGCCTTACAGGCAGTGGTGCCTTCCATTTAAGTGCCTGCCTTGTCCCTCCCTTCATCCGTGTCCTAAAGCTTTGGTATTGGTATCCCACAAGTAATGGATGAACCCGTGGACTGGATACACCTTACAAGATAAAACAAAATTTATGCTTACCTGATAAATTTCTTTCTCTTGTGGTGTATCCAGTCCACGGCCCGCCCTGTCACTTTTAGGCAGGTGTTTTTATTTTTTAAACTACAGTCACCACTGCACCCTATAGTTTCTCCTTTTTCTTACTTGTCTTCGGTCGAATGACTGGAGGTGGGGGTTAGGGGAGGAGCTATATAGACAGCTCTGCTGTGGGTGTCCTCTTGTAACTTCCTGTTGGGAAGGAGAATATCCCACAAGTAATGGATGAACCCGTGGACTGGATACACCACAAGAGAAAGAAATTTATCAGGTAAGCATACATTTTGTTTTTATGTATTTGTTATACCAAAAACTGATATATGATATTTCCACATAAATTAATGTGTATTTGTATTTCTATAAATCATAATATGCCTCTCTCATGTTTTTTTTGTTTTTTTAAAATGATTATTAATGCTAGAATTTGTACATATATCTTTGTACATACTTGTATATTTATATGTGTTATGTCAGAAATCTTTTGCAAACATATTTACATGTCCCTAAATTCCTTTTTTGTTCTAAAAAATGTTGTTTTTCATATCTCTGTGTTTATTTATGCCACTATACTATATGTAAAGTATATAGTGTAAATATATTATTATTCTGAGGAAGAATAATTGCAAATATAACATGTAATCAGGGTATCATAGGTATTTGCAAACAATGGATATTTTAAGAGCTGGGCCAGTTTTCTCTCTGCGCAATGCTGAATGCGGAGAGCGTATTGCTCTCCGCATTCAGCGATGTCTGTCGGACATGATCCGCTGATCGGATCATGTCGGACAGACATTTGATAAATAGGCCCCTAAGTCCTAATGTCATCATCATTGTTTAATTTTAATATTAATTTCACATATACATACTTTCAAAGTATAATACACAATGTAACAAATGGCACTTACAAGTTCTGATGAGTGATCAATGACACAAGTATCGAGCAGTTTGATTCGTTAGTGGTTATGCATTTCCCAATCAAAAGTGGTGCAAACTTTCACTAGTTTGTGGGTTGTTAAGGAGTATTGTGTCAAATTTGGTGCGAAAAGTGTTGCGTCATATTTGGTGCGAATTGGAGAGTGGGACTTGTATCACGTGCCCTCAACATGGTGCAAATAGATTTATCAAAAAAAAAAAGGAAGTTAGCTATATTATGTTATGTATTTATTTCATTTTTATCTCTATATCTACTAGTGCAATACTTCGCACCAAGTTTAAAGCAATACTTTGCACCAAATTTGGAGCAATAATATTGTCCCTTTGCTTTGTAATGAGAGACAAATATGTAACATAATCTATAAGTAGTAATGTATTTATTTCATTTTTATCCCTATATCTACTAGTGCATCAAATTTGAAGCAATACTTTGCACTAAATTTGGAGCAATAATATTGTTTGATTTACAAAGAGTATACAATTTTAATAAAGTTTCTAATTTACTTTTATTATCTAATATGTTTCATTGTCTTGCAGCATCGAACATAACCTGTGTTTTCAGACCCCCATTTATTTCTATGGCATTCGCAGCATCAAGGTTGGCGGTTTGAACGATAGGTACTCTGCGTCGGAATTGATGCAAGCGTACCTGTTGAATGTTTTATAAATTTGGAAGAGGGTCAAATAGAGTCGAATGTGAATTCGAAACATCTGAAATGACGCAAACATCGATCTGCGTGAGATTGAGATCACGGGAGCGTATATTACATCACACATTTCAACATTTGACGATCTTGGCGCTTTGTTAACTACGGCAGATCAATCTCGCGTCAAATTTGACGTGGGATTCCAGCGTATTATCAGTTAAAGCTTTGATAAATCTACTCCTTAGAGTTTATTTCTAAAAACATTCAGTATGCTGAATAAATGTTTTTTTTTGTTATTAGACATATCAAAGTTAGTTTTTCTTGTCTAGTAATACAACTAGGTAAGTTGATTAATTAATTAATTAATTTAGTTTAAATGGCTTATTCTTATGTGTAAAAAAATGGAAATGTATAATTGCTGATCTTTCATGTGTGTGATAGAATTTTTGTGCATACGATGACCATATAAATATTAAGGGGTAGATTTAATAAGCAGCGGATGCTGCTATCTACCCCCTGTAATTTCTTGTTTGCTGGAAACAGAAGTTAAAAAGCAGACCGCTGCTCCTTTACATCAGATACGACCGGGATGATTGACACCCCCTGCTAGCAGCCGATTGTGCAGAGGACAGCATTGCAATGTGGTTTTCAGCATTTAGCGATGTTCGCCTGACATTTGGTAAATTGACCCCCTTATGTCCATAATTTGTCCATGACTATGGGGCCTATTTATCAAGCTCCGTATGGAGCTTAAAGCCCTGTGTTTCTGGCGAGCCTTCAGGCTCCCTAGAAACACAAGTTATGGAACAGCGGTCTAAGGACCGGTGCTCCATAACCTGTCCTCCTGCTCTGAGGAGGCAGACAGCAATCGCCAGAAATCAACCCAATTGAATACAGTCGGGTTGATTTACACCCCCTGCTAGCTTTCGATTGGCCGTGAATCTGCAGGGGGCAGCGTTGCACCAGCAGTTCACAAAAACTGCTGGTGCAATGCTGAATGCAGAGAGCTGCTGTCTGCATTCAGCGATGTCTGTCGGACATGATCCGCTGATCGGATCATGTCGAACAGACGTATGATAAATAGGCCCCTATGAGTTTAGTGCATCCATTCATATAGTTGTCTAAATATGGATATGTGTGTGTGTATATATCCTATACAATAAAAGGCCAAGTGTGTTTATCCAAAGCTGTCATGCGCAGTAGAGACAGCACGAGGACAAACACACCTGGCTTTTGAGTCCCTAGCCTAGCTGATGATCTGTGCCAGAAGTGGGTGTGGCCGGCCGTGAATGGTCGTGAAGGGGTGTGGCCTGTCATGAAGGTGGCGTGGCCGCGCGATAGATGGGAGAGAGAGAGGGATAGAGAGGGATAGAGAGGGGGAGATAGATAGAGAGGGGGAGAGAGAGAGGGGGAGAGAGACAGAAAAAGAGAGGGGGGAGAGAGACAGCAAACGAGAGAAGGGGAGAGAGACAGCAAAAACATAATTTATGCTTACCTGATAAATTTATTTCTCTTGTGGTGTATCCAGTCCACGGATCATCCATTACTTGTGGGATATTCTCCTTCCCAACAGGAAGTTGCAAGAGGATCACCCACAGCAGAGCTGCTATATAGCTCCTCCCCTAACTGCCATATCCAGTCATTCGACCGAAAACAAGCAGAGAAAGGAGAAACCATAGGGTGCAGTGGTGACTGTAGTTTAAAATTAAAAAATACCTGCCTTAAAATGACAGGGCGGGCCGTGGACTGGATACACCACAAGAGAAATAAATTTATCAGGTAAGCATAATTTATGTTTTCTCTTGTAAGGTGTATCCAGTCCACGGATCATCCATTACTTGTGGGATACCAATACCAAAGCTAAAGTACACGGATGAAGGGAGGGACAAGGCAGGTACTTAAATGGAAGGTACCACTGCGTGTAAAACCTTTCTCCCAAAAATAGCCTCAGAGGAAGCAAAAGTATCAAATTTGTAGAATTTTGAAAAAGTATGAAGCGAAGACCAAGTCGCAGCCTTGCAAATCTGTTCAACAGAAGCCTCATTTTTAAAGGCCCATGTGGAAGCCACAGCTCTAGTAGAATGAGCTGTAATCCTTTCTGGAGGCTGCTGGCCAGCAGTCTCATAGGCTAAGCAGATTATGCTTCTTAGCCAAAAAGAAAGAGAGGTTGCCGAAGCCTTTTGACCTCTCCTCTGTCCAAAGTAGACAACAAACAAAGCAGATGTTTGACGAAAATCTTTAGTAGCTTGTAAGTAAAACTTTAAAGCACGAACCACGTCCAGATTGTGTAATAGACGTTCCTTCTTCGAAGAAGGATTAGGACACAAAGACGGAACAACAATCTCTTGATTGATATTCTTATTAGATACCACCTTAGGTAAAAACCCAGGTTTGGTACGCAGAACTACCTTATCTGCATGGAAGATAAGATAAGGAGAATCACTTTGTAAGGCAGATAACTCGGAAACTCTACGAGCCGAGAAAATAGCTAACAAAAAAAGAACTTTCCAAGATAAGTTTGATATCTATGGAATTAAGAGGTTCAAACGGAACCCCCTGAAGAACTTTAAGAACCAAATTTAAGCTCCAAGGTGGAGCAACAGGTTTAAACACAGGCTTGATTCTAACTAAAGCCTGACAAAATGCCTGAACGTCTGGGACATCCACCAGATGCTTGTGCAAAAGAATAGATAGTGCAGAAATCTGTCCCTTTGAGGAACTAGCTGACAATCCTTTCTCCAATCCTTCTTGGAGAAAAGATAATATCCTGGGAATCCTGACCTTACTCCATGAGTAGCCCTTGGATTCCCACCAATAAAGATATTTACGCCATATCTTATGGTAGATTTTCCTGGTGACAGGCTTTCGTGCCTGAATTAAGGTATCAATGACTGACTCGGAGAAACCACGCTTTGATAAAATCAAGCGTTCAATCTCCAGGCAGTCAGCCTCAGAGAAATTATATTTGGATGGTTGAAAGGACCTTGAAGTAGAAGGTCCTGTCTCAGCGGCAGAGTCCATGGTGGAAAGGATGACATGTCCACCAGATCTGCATACCAAGTCCTGCGTGGCCACGCAGGCGTTATCAAGATCACTGATGCTCTCTCCTGCTTGATTTTGGCAATCAGACGAGGGAGCAGAGGAAACAGTGGAAACACATAAGCCAGGTTGAAGGACCAAGGCGCTGCTAGAGCATCTATCAGCGTTATCTTGGGGTCCCTGGACCTGGATCCGTAACAAGGAAGCTTGGCGTTCTGGCGAGACGCCATGAGATCCAGTTCTGGTTTGCCCCAACAATGAACCAATTGTGCAAACACCTCCGGATGGAGTTCCCACTCCCCCGGATGAAAAGTCTGTCGACTTAGAAAATCCGCCTCCCAGTTCTCTACACCTGGGATATGGATAGCTGATAGGTGGCAAGAGTGAATCTCCGCCCAGCGAATTATCTTTGAGACTTCTAACATCGCTAGGGAACTCCTTGTTCCCCCTTGATGGTTGATGTAAGCCACAGTCGTGATGTTGTCCGACTGAAATCTGATGAACCTCATTGTCGCTAGCTGAGGCCAAGCCTGAAGAGCATTGAATATTGCTCTTAGTTCCAGAATGTTTATTGGAAGGAGTGACTCATCCTGAGTCCACGATCCCTGAGCCTTCAGGGAGTTCCAGACTGCACCCCAACCTAGAAGGCTGGCATCTGTCATTACAATTGTCCAATCTGGCCTGCGAAAGGTCATACCTTTGGACAGATGGACCCGAGATAGCCACCAGAGAAGAGAATCACTGGTCTCTTGATTCAGATTTAGTAGAGGGGACAAATCTGTGTAATCCCCATTCCACTGACTGGGCATGCAGAGTTGCAGCGGTCTGAGATGTAGGCGTGCAAACGGCACTATGTCCATTGCCGCTACCATTAAGCCGATTACTTCCATGCACTGAGCCACCGAAGGGCAAGGAATGGAATAAAGAACACGGCAGGAATTTAGAAGTTTTGATAACCTGGACTCCATCAGGTAAATTTTCATTTCTACAGAATTTATCAGAGTCCCTAGGAAGGAAACTCTTGTGAGGGGGGATAGAGAACTCTTTTCCTCGTTCACCTTCCACCCATGCAACCTCAGAAATGCCAACACTATGTCCGTATGAGACTTGGCAATTTGGAAGTTTGACGCCTGAATCAGGATGTCATCTAAATAAGGGGCCACTGCTATGCCCCGCGGCCTTAGGACCGCCAGAAGCGACCCCAGAACCTTCGTAAAAATTCTTGGGGCTGTAGCTAATCCAAAGGGAAGAGCTACAAACTGGTAATGCCTGTCTTGGAAGGCAAACCTGAGAAACTGATGATGATCTTTGTGTATCGGAATGTGAAGATAAGCATCCTTTAAATCCACTGGAGTCATGTATTGACCCTCCTGGATCATAGGTAGGATGGTACGAATAGTCTTTATCTTGAATGATGCAACTCTGAGGAATTTGTTTAAGATCTTTAGATCCAAAATTGGTCTGAAGGTTCCCTCTTTGTTTGGGAACCACAAACAGGTTTGAGTAAAATCCCTGTCCCTGTTCCTCCTTTGGAACTGGATGGATCACTCCCATAACTAGGAAGTCTTGTACACAGTGTAAGAATGCCTCTCTCTTTATCAGGTTTGTAGATAATTGTGAAAGGTGAAATCTCCCTTTTGGGGGGGAAGCCTTGAAGTCCAGAAGATATCCCTGTGATATAATTTCCAACGCCCAGGGATCCTGGACATCTCTTGCCCACGCCTGGGCGAAGAGCGAAAGTCTGCCCCCTACTAGATCCGTTACCGGATAGGGGGCTGTACCTTCATGCTGTCTTAGAGGCAGCAGCAGGCTTTTTGGCCTGCTTACCTTTGTTCCAGGCCTGGTTAGGTCTCCAGACCGTCTTGGACTGAGCAAAAGTTCCCTCTTGTTTTGCATTAGAGGAAGTTGATGCCGCACTTGCCTTGAAGTTTCGAAAGGCACGAAAATTAGACTGTTTGGCCCTTGATTTGGACCTATCCTGAGGAAGGGCATGACCTTTTCCTCCAGTGATATCAGCAATAATCTCCTTCAAACCAGGCCCGAATAGGGTCTGCCCCTTGAAGGGAATGTTAAGCAGCTTAGACTTTGAAGTAACGTCAGCTGACCATGATTTAAGCCATAGTGCTCTGCGCGCCTGGATAGCAAAACCAGAATTCTTAGCCGTTAGTTTAGTAAAATGAACAATAGCATCAGAAACAAAAGAATTGGCTAGCTTAAGTGCTCTAAGCTTGTCAAGTATGTCATCCAATGGAGTCGCTACCTGTAAAGCCTCTTCCAAAGACTCAAACCAGAACACCGCAGCAGCAGTGACAGGAGCAATGCATGCAAGGGGCTGTAGGATAAAACCTTGTTGAATAAACATTTTCTTAAGGTAACCCTCTAACTTTTTATCCATTGGATCTAAGAAAGCACAACTGTCCTCGACAGGGATAGTAGTACGCTTTGCTAGAGTAGAAACTGCTCCCTCCACCTTAGGAACTGTCTGCCATAAGTCCCGTGTGGTGGCGTCTATTGGAAACATTTTTCTAAAAAATAGGAGGGGGAGAAAAGGCACACCTGGTCTATCCCATTCCTTAGTAATAATTTCTGTAAACCTTTTAGGTATTGGAAAAACATCAGTGCACACCGGCACTGCATAGTATTTATCCAGTCTACACAATTTCTCTGGTACTGCAATTGTATCACAGTCATTCAGAGCAGCTAAAAGCTCCCTGAGTAACACACGGAGGTGTTCAAGCTTAAATTTAAATGTAGAAATATCAGAATCAGGTTGCATCATCTTCCCTGAGTCAGAAACATCACCCACAGAAAGAAGCTCTCCTTATTCAGCTTCTGCATATTGTGAGGCAGTATCAGACATAGCTCTTAAAGCGTCAGTATACTCTGTATTTCGTCTAACTCCAGAGCTATCTTGCTTTCCTCTAAATTCAGGTAGTCTGGCTAATACCGCTGACAGTGTATTATCCATGACTGCCGCCATGTCTTGTAAAGTAACCGCTATGGGTGCCCTAGATGTACTTGGCGCCATTTGAGTGTGAGTCCCTTGAGAGGGAGTCAAAGGATCTGACACATGGGGAGAGTTAGTTGGCATAACTTCCCCCTCGTCAGATTCCTCTGGTGATAATTTTTTTAAAGACAGAATATGATCTTTATTGCTTAAAGTGAAATCAGTAGATTTGGTACACATTCTAAGAGGGGGTTCCACAATGGCTTTTAAACATAATGAACAAGGAGTTTCCTCTATGTCAGACATGTTTGTACAGACTAGCAATGAGACTATCAAGCTTGGAAAACACTTTAAATCAAGTTAACAAGCAAATATAAGAAACCGTACTGTGCCTTTAAGAGAAACAAATTTTGTCAGAATTTGAAAAACAGTGAATAAAGGCAGTAAATCAAACAAAATTTTTACAGTGTGCATAATAAGCTAACAGAGCATTGCACCCACTTGCAAATGGATGATTAACCCCTTAGTTCAAAAAACAGATTAAAAAAAACGATATAAACGTTTTTTAACAGTCACACCAACTGCCACAGCCTTGCTGTGGGCCTACCTTCCCCAACAAATGATTTTGGAAAGTCTAAGAGCCCTTTAGAGATGTCCTATAGCATTCAGGGGACTCCTGGAGGAAGCTGGATATCTCAGTCTGTAAAAGTTACTGTGCAAAAAAGCGCTAAATTAGGCCCCTCCCACTCATAGTAACACAGTGGAAAGCCTCAGGAAACTGTTTCTAGGCAAATTTAAGATAGCCATGTGGAATAAACTAGGCCCCAATAAAGTTTTATCACCAAAGTATATATAAAAACGTTTAAACATGCCAGCAAACATTTTATATTGTAAATATAAAAGAGTATTACCTCAGAAAGTAAGCATGATATCAGTCGCTATTAAATCACTGTATTCAGGCTTACCTTACACAAATTTGGTATCAGCAGCATTTTCTAACATTCACATCTTCTAGAAAAAATCTTAACTGCACATACCTCATAGCAGGATAACCTGCACGCCATTCCCCCGCTGAAGTTACCTCTCTCTTCAGTCAAGTGTGAGAACAGCAATGGATAGTTACAACCTGCTAAGATCATAGAAATCACAGGCAGATTCTTCTATTTTTCTGCCTGGGACAAAATAGTACAACTCCGGTACCATTTAAAAAAAACAAACTTTTGATTGAAGCAAGATAACAGCTACATTTCACCACTTTCCTCTTACTACCTCCATGCTTGTTGAGAGTTGCAAGAGAATGACTGGATATGGCAGTTAGGGGAGGAGCTATATAGCATCTCTGCTGTGGGTGATCCTCTTGCAACTTCCTGTTGGGAAGGAGAATATCCCACAAGTAATGACTGATCCGTGGACTGGATACACCTTACAAGAGAAAGAGAGGGGGGAGAGAGACAGCAAAAGAGAGGGGGAGAGAGACAGCAAAAGAGAGGGGGGAGAGAGACAGCAAAAGAGAGAGGTGAGAGAGACAGCAAAAGAGAGGGGGGATAGAGACAGCAAAAGAGAGGGGGGTGAGAGACAGCAAAAGAGAGGGGATAGAGACAGCAAAAAAGAGGGGGGAGAGCGCAAAAGAGAGGGATGGAGAGCGCAAAAGAGAGGGGGAGAGAGAGCGCAAAAGAGAGGGGGGAAAGAGAGAGCGCAAAAGAGGGGGGAGAGAGAGCGCAAAAGAGAGGGGGGAGAGAGAGCGCAAAAGAGAGGGGGGAAAGAGAGGGGGAGAGAGAGCGCAAAAGAGAAGGGGAGAGGGAGCGCAAAAGAAAGGGGGGTGAGAGAGCGCCAAAGAGAGGGGATAGAGAATGCAAAAGAGAGGGGAGAGAGAGCGCAAAAGAGAGGGGGAGAAAGCACGCAAAAGAGAGGGAAGAGAGGAGGGAGAGAGCGCAAAAGAGATGGGGAGAGAGCGCAAAAGAGATGGGGGAGAGAGAGAGAGCGCAAAAGAGAGGGGGAGAGAGAGAGCGCAAAAGAGAGGGGGAGAGAGAGCACAAAAGAGAGGGGGGAGAGAGAGCGCAAAAGAGATGGGGAGAGAGAGAATGCAAAAGAGATGGGGAGAGAGAGAGCGCAAAAGAGAGGGGGAGGGAGCGCAAAAGAGAGGGGGAGAGAGCGCAAAAGAGAAGGGGAGAGAGAGCACAAAAGAGAGGGGGGAGAGAGCGCAAAAGAGAAGAGGAGAGAGAGAGCAAAAGAGAAGGGGGAGAGAGGCAGCAAAAGAGAGGGGGGAGAGAGACAGCAAAAGAGAGGGGGGAGAGAGACAGCAAAAGAGAGGGGGGAGAGAGACAGCACAAGAGAGAGGGGGAGAGAGACAGCAAAAGAGAGGGGGAGAGAGACAGCAAAAGAGAGGGGGGACAGAGACAGCAAAAGAGAGGGGGGAGAGAGACAGCAAAAGAGAGGGGGGACAGAGACAGCAAAAGAGAGGGGGGGAGAGAGCGCAAAAGAGAAGAGGAGAGAGAGAGCAAAAGAGAAGGGGGAGAGAGACAGCAAAAGAGAGGGGGGAGAGAGACAGCAAAAGAGAGGGGGGACAGAGACAGCAAAAGAGAGGGGGGATAGAGACAGCAAAAGAGAAAGGGGGAGAGAGACCGCAAAAGAGAGGGGGAGAGAGTGCAAAAGAGAGGGGGGAGAGAGAGCAAAAGATAGGGGGGAGAGAGCGCAAAAGAGAGGGGGGTGGGAGAGAGCGCAAGGGGTGGGACCGCTGTACTGCAAAAAATGGCCCGTATGAACGGGCTTTAGGACTAGTATATATATATATATATATATATATATAATTTTAAAGGGACATTGTACTTTAAAATTGGCTTCACATTAATATGTTCCCAACGTACTAGCTGCAGAGTATAACATTTATGGAAATTGCTCTTTTAGTTTTGTTTTATAATAGGAAATAACTGGTTTTGTTAATTGAAAACACAACCTATTAAAATAGGCTGAGCTTGCAGAAAGAGCAGGCTTACTCTTTTTCTCTATAGACACATGCCTCCTTATCTCATCTATTTTTCTATACACAAAGGCTGATACTTAGAACAATTGAAAATTGATATATTAGTATCTGTCACTTCCACCCCCACTCGACTACTGTTGACTTTTGTTTACATAGCTTTTCTTTAGAAAATACAAAAGTATTCATATTTTCAGTAGAAGTGGTGGTTTTAACAGGCAAACTCAGATATTTCAAATGATGAGGTAAAGTAGGATGGCAGGTAAAATAGATAATTGGGAACACATTAATGTGGAGAAAATGTTACAGTACACTGTCCCTTTAATCAGTTTTGCATCCAATAACCCTAATAAAGTATTACATATGGCAGATAGTATAAACAGCAACTGAATATACCTGTGCAGTGTTCCAGTGACTGCGTGAATTCGGTTTTTGCTTGTGAATATACTGTAGCATTTTCCACTTTCAGCTGTCTGTAATGCACACAGGCTTTCTTCTTGCTTACTTAAAACTCTGCCATAAAGCAAAAGACATAAAAAAGATATCTTTATCAACACCAGTGCATTTTGCCTGCTTTAAGTAGCATTTCTTGGCTGTTTGTGTAGCTGTTTTGTGTAAGTTTTTGTATCTTAATCTATGAGATTTGTACACAAAACAAAACATGATCATATAAATGCTTTTTATCATTGAAGTGTTTGGAGTACGTTTGTGCATTCAAACTCTGCATTAGGAAATCAATGCCGAATATGGCCGCCGCCAGCAGCATTCAGCTATTTCGGGGCTGGATTTCTTCCTGTGAAAGTGCAACACATTAAGACCTGTGCAAATCCAGACCTTAGGGTATTGTACTTTCACAAGAAGAAATCCGGCTCGGAAAATAGCCAAATTCTGCTAACGGTGGCCATATTCAACAATCATTTCCTAACGAATAGTCCAAATGCACATGCCCAGTTTTGAAGATTAATACTTGTTAGTTAAACAATTAATTAGAGTCATATGAAATTGTTAATTGCACACAGGTCAATATTTAAAGGGATGTGGTAGTTAAAGTTTCATGATTCTGAGGCCTCTATATTTAAAACATCTGATAATTATATATATGAATAAACGGCGACAGACCCACGAAGTGTCGACGAGTGGCGATGTGCCTCCTATAGGATATAATAGGTATCTCGACTTCAGCAAAAGTCCCTCAAAATCGCCACTTGTCAGCACTTTCTACTCAGACTGTGTACACTTCAAATAATGCCTGTGTATCTTAACTGTAACTACACCTACACTATCTTCCTAACACTGTCGGAAGCCTCTGCAGATGTCTGAAATGACGAATCAGGCTTCCTCCAATCACAGCTCCCCCCCCTCGGGGGAATCTTGGCCTGATGCAACGCTGTGTTGGAGGAAGCCTGGCCTGATGCAACGCTGTGTTGGAGGAAGCCGGATTCGTCATTTTGGACCCGAGAAGACGGCTTGTGACGGGCGGAGGAAGTGCTGGAGAGGCTGCCAGGATTAAAAGGTAAGTTTTTGAAGAAAACAGTGAAATGTCAATTTTGATTAATTAAAGTGCCCTTGTTTTTAATAGGTTTATTAAAAACTGGGCACTAATTCATTAAAATGGACCTTCACCTTAAGTTTATAGGGATTTCTGTAGATGCATTTTATGATACCATTTTTAATGTATCCCTCAAGTTACAGAGATGATTCTGTACTCACCTGCATTCTCCATTTTCCATTTTTACTATTTCTTCATCCATGTCTTGTATTGATACTCTGGGGATGGTCCCATATGTGTGATGAGTGTTGATTATTCCCGCCATTTTCAATTTCTGTTCACTGAAAATACAAATTAACATATTTTCACTCAGGGAAAATCAGTTTAGTTCCCTTGTAGAAATATTTTTTCTTCCTCTATGGAAGTTAATTGCATATTATTTTACATCTTGAGTAGAATAACAATCAGCATATTTATATAATATAATGTGATTAAATATATTTGATAACATTTATATTGCCATTTAATTAGAATTTAAACATTTACTTTTAACAGCTTATAATATTTATAACACTGGTTGGCTCTTAGTGGATATAAACATATCAAAGTAAAATTGTGTCTCCTTGTCATTTAGACAACATTTTTAATATTAAAATTACAAATAAAATAAATAAATAGAGATATAAATAGGTGAGTCAAAATAATGCAGAAGGCACAGATTAAAAGGACAGTCTACTCCTGAAATTTTATTGTTTAAAAAGACAGATAATCCTTTTATTACCCATTCCTCAGTTTTGCATAACCAACACGGTTATATTAATATAATTTTTTCCTCTGTGATTACCTTGTATATAACAACCTGCAGACTGCCCCCTTATTTCAGTTCTTTTGACAGACATGCATTTTAGCCAATCAGTGCTAACTCCTAGGTAACTCAACGTGCGTGAGCACAATGTTATCAATATGGCACACATGAACTAATGCCCTCTAACTGTGAAAAACTGTCAAAATGCCCTGAGATAAGAGGCAGCCTTCAAGGGCTTAGAAATTAGCATATGAGCCTACCTTGGTTTAGCTTTCAACATAGAATACCAAGAGAACAAAGCAAATTTGATGATAAAAGTAAATTGGAAAGTTGTTAAAAATGGAATGCCCTATCTGAATCACGAAAGTTTAATTTTGACTAGACTCTCCCTTTAAGGGAAATCTACATAACCAGTGCAATAAAAAAAAGCAATGGCAACTGGTGTGGATAAAAGCTACACCACTCCCAAGGTCGGTCTAAAGGGATATTACAGCCCAAACACAAATGCACATGGGTACATTTCAGTTTTGACTACTAGCATTTTTGCAATTCATGCATTAACAAACATGCTTCTAGAAGTGTTGAGAGTGTAAGTAAGTATGCTCTGTGTCCCAGCATTTAAAAAACAGCGCTTGCTCAAAGGACCTACGGTTCTTGTATCATTTGGTAATGACTCATTTGCAACATTGCTGACACCACTACACTACAGAAAAATAAGATAAAATAATAAATACATATAAACTGGGTGCTGGCAGACAGCTGCCAATACCCAAGGTGGCCACCACTAGTGGGAGGGAGAGGGTTTAAGAGCTGTTTGCGAAGATCAGGAAATAACACAAATTAAAAAAAACAAAACTACATACTGGCAGACTGTCTACCAGTACCTAAGATGGCGGTGAACAGCAGACATCCTAACTCTCCCTGAAGTTCAGGGAGTCTCCCTGATTGTAATAGCGGCTCCCTGATGCCAGCAAATGGAATGCAATCTCCCTGAAACTCCAAGTACCATGATCCAATGTGGCCCAAATCCGTAAAAGTGTTTCTTTAAGGAATGCCTTTAGTTGCTGGGATGTTATAGAACCCTCAAAGCATGCACCAGTAACCAAAAAGCCCCCACTGATTTTAATAAAATAAAACACAAATACTACCTTATTTACTGCACGTAATTAAACTTCGTATTCTAAAATATTTAAGCATTCAACAAGCGTACGATCACTGGAAAATAGGTTTGTTGTATGTGGTTGTGCAATAAAGCTACTTTTTTAATGTGACTTCATTGGGAAGCTACTTGTTCAGGCACTGCTATCATTGTCAAGATTTCTGCTTTTCATGACCTTTGCTCCTCCTGGTAATATAAATCACTAAGAGCTGACACTCAGCTTAGTGTTCGTCTACTCCTGTCACACCATCTGATCACACACGAGTTTGACTGTGTTTCAGACCTATATATAATCATCTATATATTTATGTATAGATATATATTTTACCAAAAACACTTTCTCTCTCTCTCTCTCTCTCTCTCTCTCTCTCTCACCTACAGCCCAATAATTGTCCACTCTTTTTCTGTTACATGTGGTACGGCTACATGGTCTACCCATAAATATTGTCTCTGACATAGAACCTCAATTCATTTCTACCTTCTGGTGAAGCTTTTGCAAATTTCAGACCTATATATAATCATATATATACACTAGTAACATTCCTAGATAAGATAAATTAATGTGACTTCAGTGGGAAGCTACTTTAATGATAAGTCCCTATCTTATTTAGGGTTTCAAGGTGTCCAATATATAACTTGGGGTGGGGGGTGGCGGTGCAGTAGCAGGTGAAGCCACCTCCCTGAAATGAGTTTTTGAAGGGTGGGATCTCTGGAACAGTGAAGGGTGGGAGAGGGACGCACTATTCATATTCATCCCTGCACACCCTGCAGCATGTGTAACCTGTATTTTAAAGGACGGGCGGCAACCCTAAAGCCAGGGGTCAGGAATCAAGAAACAAAGAGGGTATAAGGAAACAGATTGCTAGGAAACACAGACACTATGTGCAGCAATGTCCAAGCACTGATTAAAGTGAGTTGCTGGGTTTTATAGTAAAAGGCCTCTTAGAAAGTGGTTTAGCTGGATGAGATTCAATGCAAAGTAAAGCACCTGTATCTTTACTGGCTTGCAATACCTGCTTTTTGCCACGTAGGTTAGTGGAGCTCACGTTCCATTTTCCTTCAGCATGTTGCTGTGTTTTAGGCCTAAAGCCTAGGGAATTAGTAGAAGTACAGGCAGATAAACAGCAGGTGACAGAGGTTGAGAGAAGAGGACCTTCAGAGTAGGATACTGGCACACTGGGTAGAATGCACAAAGATGGACAAGACACGGACCTCACACAGGTTGAACCAATCTCTGTGCAGCACAGATTGCAACAGGTACAGTGATTCTCTTTCTGTGAGTGTTTGGGGTTATACAGTTACCATGACACAAATATTGGGCACAAGAGGTAGCAAATGATATGGCTATCTAACCAGTAGAGGGTTAATAACACAGCAATACAAAAATATTTATGTATACCATTTTAATTAGAGGTAAAGCTTCTTAGGCAGCACGGTATTGCAAATAAAGAGATCTGCTAAACATAGAAAGCACAATCCTGCCAACTTTGAATTTCCTAATTTGCAGTCATTTTTTATATTTAGACATCACAGTTAGAGACGTCATAGGAAGATGTGTTACATAAAGTAAAGCAATATGCAAAAACAGACTTTTAAAAATGTTAAAGAATAATTTTTTTTTATTTACTGTAGAATTTGTACCAGTAAATGGAAAATAGTCTGCATCAGTAGTCAAAATTTAGTAAAGTGTCTAATTTAAACAAATAATACATGTACACATATATTTACAATACTTTTACTATCAGTCATTAATTCTTCCAAAAGACCATTAGAATAGATTTAGAATAGAAGCAATCTTGCATTAGTGTGGAGGAGCTGTTTGTAAGTTTTTGTTTCTTCTGATTTGTGGCACTTTAAACATTGATCATAGAAGATGCAGCAAGGAGTCCCTGCCTAGAACTGCTCTGAGTGATCAAGCGGAAAACTTGCTGCACACACAGCCTCACTGGCAGCTCCTCCCCATTAACTTGTGTCACACCTGCCCCAGCTCAGCTGCAGCTCTCCAAATCTCCTGGAGGGGACATTTCCAGGGCCAAAAATCCAGGGACATACAACAAAATCCAGGGACTGTCCCTGGAAACTTTTGGCAACTATGTTTGTATGTAAATAATTTCAATTGACTTGCTATAGAATAACATTTAATCAATTTTTTTAACTAATTAACAATCGGCTAGATTACGAGTTTTGTGTTATGAGTAAAAAAGCAGCGTTTTGGGTTATAACGCTGCTTTTTCACTACCGTTGCTATTACAAGTCTTGTCAAAAAAGCTGTACCGCACACTTTTTTGGCCGTAATGCAAATTAGCTTAAGTAATTTGCATAAAGTCTTTTTTCAATGGGACTTCCATAACGCCGATATTACAAGCTTTTTCTGGGAGGCCAAAAAGTGAGTGGTACAGCCTATACCGCAAGATTCGTAACGCAATCTAAAGTCAGTAGTTATGAGTTTTATGCTATAAAGCTGTAGCATAAAACTCATAACTAAAGTGTTAAAAAGTACACTAACACCCATAAACTACCTATTAACCCCTAAACCGAGGCCCTCCCGCATCGCAAACAGTAAAATAAAATTATTAACCCCTAATCTGCCACTCCGGACATCGCCGCCACTATAATAAACATATCAACCCCTAAACCTAACCCTAAATCTAACCCTAACACCCCCTAACTTTAATATAATTAACATAAATCTAAACAAAACCTACTATTAATAACGAAATAATTCCTATTTAAAACTAAATACTTACCTATAAAATAAACCCTAAGCTAGCTACAATATAACTAATAGTTACATTGTATCTAGCTTAGGTTTTATTTTTATTTCACAGGCAAGTTTGTATTTATTTTAACTAGGTAGACTAGTTAGTAAATAGTTATTAACTATTTACTAACTACCTAGCTAAAATAAAAAAAAATTACCTGTGAAATAAAACCTAACCTGTCTTACACTAACATCTAACCTTACATTACAATTAAATCAATTACCTAAATTAAATACAATTACCTAAATTAAATACAATTACCTAAATTACAAAAAAAAACCCCACTAAATTACACAAAATAAAAAAAGAAATGATCAGATATTTAAACTAATTACACCTAATCTAATATCCCTATCGAAATAAAAAAGCCCCCCAAAATAAAAAAAACACTCTAGCCTAAACTAAACTACCAATAGCCCTTAAAAGGGCCTTTTGCAGGGCATTGCCCCAAAGAAATCAGCTCTTTTACCTGTAAAAAATATACAAACAACCCCCCCAACAGTTAAACCCACCACCCACACAACCAACCCTCCAAATAAAATCCTAACTAAAGAAACCTAAGCTCCCCATTGCCCTGAAAAGGGCATTTGGATGGGCATTGCCCTTAAAAGGGCATTTAGCTCTTTTTCAAGTGCCCAAACCCTAATCTAAAAATAAAACCCACCCAATAAACCCTTAAAAAAAACTAACACTAACCCCCGAAGATCGACTTACAGTTTTGAAGACCGGACATCCATCCTCAACGAAGCCGGGAGAAGTCTTCTTCCAAGCTGCAAGAAGTCCTTAATGAAGCCGGGAGAAGTCTTCATCCAAGCCGACAGAAGTGGTCCTCCAGACGGGGAGAAGTCTTCATCCAGACGGCATCTTCTATATTCATCCATCCGGCGCGGAGCAGGTCCATCTTCAAGACATCCGGCGTGGAGCATCCTCTTCTATCGAAGTCTTCTTCCAGAATGAAGATTTCTTTAAGTGATGTCATCCAAGATGGCATCCCTTGAATTCCGATTGGCTGATAGAATTCTATCAGCCAATCTGAATTAAAGGTGAAAAAATCCTATTGGCTGATGCAATCAGCCAATAGGATTGAGCTTCAATCCTATTGGCTGATCCAATCCAAACGTTGAGGACTTCTTGCCGCTTGGATGAAGACTTCTCCTGGCTTCGTTGAGGATGGATGTCCGGTCTTCAAAACTTTAAGTGGATCTTCGGGGGTTAGTGTTAGGTTTTTTTAAGGGTTTATTGGGTGGGTTTTATTTTTAGATTAGGGTTTGGGCACTTTAAAAATAGCTAAATGTCCTTTTAAGAGCAATGCCCATCCAAATGCCCTTTTCAGGGCAATGGGGAGCATAGGTTTTTTAGTTAGGATTTTATTTGGGAGGTTGGTTGTATGGGTGGTGGGTTTAACTGTTGGGGGTTGTTTTTATTTTTTTACAGGTAAAAGAGCTGATTTCTTTGGGGCAATGCCCCACAAAAGGCCCTTTTAAGGGCTATTGGTAGTTTAGTTTAGGCTAGGGTTTTTTTTTATTTTGGGGGGGCTTTTTTATTTTAATAGGGCTATTAGATTAGGTCTAATTAGTTTAAATATCTGATAATTTCTTTTTTTATTTTGTGTAATTTAGTGTTTGTTTGTTTTTGTAATTTAGTTAATTGTTTTTAATTTATGTAATTTATTTAATTGTAGTGTAAGGTTAGATGTTAGTGTAACTCAGGTTAGGTTTCATTTTACAGGTAAATTTGTATTTATTTTAGCTAGGTAGTTAGTAAATAGTTAATAACTATTTAGTAACCATTCTACCTAGATAAAATAAATACAAACTTGCCTGTAAAATAAAAATAAACCCTAAGATAGATACAATGTAACTATTAGTTATATTGTAGCTAGCTTAGGGTTTATTTTACAGGTAAGTATTTAGTTTTAAATAGGAATTATTTAGGTAATGATAGTAAGTTTTATTTAGATTTATTTTAATTATATTTAAGTTAGGGGGTGTTAGGGTTAGACTTAGGTTTAGGGGTTAATACATTTAGTATAGTGGCAGCGATGTTGGGGGCGGCAGATTAGGGGTTAATAAATTTAGATAGGTGGCGGCAATGTTAGGGGCGGCAGATTAGGGGTTAATAATATTTAACTAGTGTTTGTGATGCGGGAGTGCATCGGTTTAGGGGTTAATATGTTTATTATAGTGGTGGCGATGTCCGGAGCGGCAAATTAGGGCTTAATAAGTATAATGTAGGTGTCGGTGATGTTGGGGGCGGCAGATTAGGGGTTAATAAGTGTAAGATTAGGGGTGTTTAGACTCGGGGTTCATGTTAGGGTGTTAGGTGTAAATTTTGTTTCCCATAGGAATCAATGGGGCTGCGTTACGGAGCTTTACGCTGCTTTTTTGCAGGTGTTAGACTTTTTTTCAGCCGGCTCTCCCCATTGATGTCTATGGGGAAATCATGCACGAGCACGTAAAACCAGCTCACCACAGCTTTCAGCAGCGCTGGTATTGGAGTGCGGTATGGAGCTCAGTTTTGCCTGTTAATGCCGGGTTTTTGTAAACCTGTAATACCAGCACTGTAGGGAAGTGAGCAGTGACAATAACGTGCAAGTTAGCATCGCACCGCTCATAACGCAAAACTCGTAATCTAGCCGATTGAGTTTGAATGATTTCCAATAACCAAACCCCACCCACGCTTTATTTGTAGGAGCCAATCCAGGCTTTCTCTGTAGAAGACAAGACTAGCTGCAGTCACTATGCAGCCATGAGAAGTCACTACTTTCAGAGCTACTGTAAATTGAATAAAAAAGTGTTCTACATAAATATTGATATCATATAACAATAGTGTTTTACTTCATATAACTAAACATTTTATAATAGATGTTTTGTCCCTTTAATGTCTCCTTAGCTAGCTTGCTACAGATTGCCAAATTACAAGTGGCGCGCTAATTGTTTTTTTCCCCTTGCGCGCTAATTGTGCTCAAAAGAAACTTTTAGCACGGGCTGGTTAGTGCATGTATTACAAGATGAATGTAAAAAGTTAGTGTGCAAGTGAAACCCGATGCACGCTTAATTCAGAACTTCAGATATTGCACCCAAGTTAGTGTCTTCTGCACATAGACTTCAATGGGGCCCAATGTTCCTGACACCGCATTAGAACAGCTGTTCTAAACTGGAAGTTAATTATACATATTTTACATTCCAATGTTCTTCACATAGAAGAAATTGTTCTTTTTATTTTTAAAAATATTTTACTATATATCTGATTATTATTTTCTCTATGTACCCATAAACCGACATAACCCACCACCGCAAACTAACCCTACACTACTTATCCCTTAAACTGCCAATAGCCCACTGCAATAAACTTCCTAACCTATTTACCCCTATACCCCCAATAGCCCACTGCAATAACCCCTACACTACTTAACCCCTAAACCGCCAATAATCCATCACAAACACCTCCTACAAAACTTAACCCCTATACCGCCAATACCCCCTAATCTATTAATCCCTAAACCATCACAACCCCCAAAAGCAAACAACCCCTACACTACTTAACTAACACCTAACCCCCCCCACCTCTAAGATAACACCTCCCTAAGTTGCAGCAAATAAAAAACACTACATTTACAAAAAAATAACAAAACAAAACATTACAGAAAACAAATAATACTACCAAAAATAAAAACCCACAGTTATGCCTTATTTATACTCAAACTAAGGCCCCCTTAAAAAAAACACCCAAAAAATAAAAACCCTAAACCAACACTAAAAGTTACTATAACAATAGCTCTTAGCAGAATGACATACCTCTTTTTTTCACCTAAAAAATCACAACCTTATTCTAAAATAAAAGTATCCCCCCATAACCCCCCAAAATAGCCTGAAAAGGGCATTTGGGTGGACATTGCCCTTAGAAGAGCATTTGGTAGACTAGTGCCCTTAAGAAATTACAGAGCTTTTGCTGCCCCCCAAAAAATCAAAAACCTATTCAAAATAAAAAAATAATCTAAAAAAGGTTGCCCTAAAGTGATTTTAGCTCTTTTAGGAAAAAAATCAAAGGCCTATTCTAAAAAAAATCCTAAACTAAAAAAACCTAAAAGGGAAAAGAATTTAAGCTTAAAAATAAAAATCCCACCCCAAAAAAATCCTAACACTAAACCTCGAAGTTTGTACTCACCAACCTGACTCCGGCGGTGCTCCTCTTCTTTATTCATGACGGGGCCTGATCGGTCTTCTTCCTTCTTCAATTCAACTCCTGGCCACTAGGAGGAAACATTTAATCCCTCTCACCTATCTGATATTTTAGTCTTATCATTGCCTCATAGGAGTAAGTGAAGAATTTAGATGCTCCAGATTCTTTGTTAGAAGGGGGTCTTAGAATTAAGTTCTGACCCATTACTTCCGTTAGACAGCTATTAAAGGAAGATAGTACTAAGGCTGTATAAAGTAATTCTCCTGCTGGAGTTTTGGTCACTAGTCTGCCACAGGTGTCGCAGGGACTGGTCCCTTATTTCTTCCTGCTTGGCCCCATTGTTGTGCTCATATAGAAAATCCTCTGCTGTTTTATACAGTACTGGATGGACTCTCTACTGAATGCAGCAACTCTGTGGCTGGGTAAGCACAGTAGAGTGGGTGTCTGTCAGGGTACGTAAATTCAATCACATAGCCTACAGGCTATTAGTAGGTACATTTTAACATGTATATCATAGCTAGAGGACATTTAGGGCCAGATTACGAGTGGCGCGTTAACAACAATTTGCAAGAGCACAGGATTTACATGTATTGAACCTGTACGCGTTATCCCAAAATGTGGAGCGAATGTGTTCCCCATATTTATCATTGCACAAGGGAATACCGCTTCCTGGCCTCATGCAACCAATTGCATGAGAGTAGGGCTTGTAAATCACCCCAGTCGAATTATTCCGGGGTGATTTTCAACCGTCAACTTCAGCTTGGAATAGAGGGTTTATGAAGCAGTGATTTTAAACGCTGCTTCATAATATCAGTTCTAGGCTCAAATGACATCAATGGGGAGAGCCGACAAAAAAAACCTAACAACTGCGATCGCAGAAACAAAAGTTTGGTAACGCAGCCCCATTGATGTCTATGGGGAAATAAAAATACTGTTTAAACCTAACACCCTAACATAAACCCTACATCTAAACACCCCTAATCTGCTGTACCCAACATCGCCGAAGCCTGCCTACAGTTATTAACCCCTAATCTTCTGCTCCCAATATCGCTGCTACCTAAATAAAATGATTAACCCCTAATCTGCTGCTCCCAATATCGCCGCCACTATACTACATTTATTAACCCCTAAACCGCCAACCCCCCACATTGCAACAAGCTAAATTAAACTATATTAACCCCTAATACCTGTGAAATAAAACCTAAGATAGCTACAATATAACCAACTAATAGTTATATTGTAGCTAGCTTAGGTTTTATTTTTATTTCCCAGGTAAGTTTGTATTTATTTTAACTAGGTAGACTAGTTAGTAAATAGTTATTAACTATTTACTAACTACCTAGTTAAAATAAATACAAACTTGCCTGTGAAATAAAACCTAACTATCTTACACTAAAAACCAACATTACAAAAAATTAAAAAAACTACCATTACCAAAAATAAAAAAAAAACTACCATTACAAAAACTAAAAAAAAACTATCATTACAAAAAAAATTATCCAAAAAAATAAGAATTAATCCTATTCTAATACCCTTAAAAAAATACAAAATAACAAACAAATTATCAAAAATAAAAAAGAATTACACCTTATCTAATAGCCCTATCAAAATAAAAAAGCCCACCCAAAATAAGAAAAACCCCATGCCTACAATAAACTACCAATGGCCCTTAAAAGGGCATTTTGTGGGGCATTGCCCCAAAGATATCAGCTCTTTTACCTGTAAAAAAAATACAAAACACCCCCCAACAGTAAAACCCACCACCCAACCAACCAACCAACCCCCCTAAATAAAAATAGGATTTATACAACTCTCATTCTATTGGCTAATTCGAATTAGTTAATAGAATGAGAGCTGCTTAAATCCTATTGGCTGATTTGAATAGCCAATAGGATTTTAGCAGCCCTAATTCCTATTGGCTGATTCAAAATTTTCAGCCAATAGGAATGCAAGGGACGCCATCTTGAATCGCGTCCCTTGCATTGAAGATTCAGTGTACGGAGGAGACCGTATGAAGAGGATGTTCTGCGCCGGATGTCTTCAGGATGGACCCGCGCCGGCTGGATGAAGATCGAAGAGGCCGCCTGGATGAAGACTTTTGCCGCATGGATGAGGACTTCACCGGCTGGATGAAGATAGAAGAGGCCGTCTGGATGAAGACTTCTTGCCGCATGGATGAGGACTTCTCCGGTTCTGGATGGATCCTTCAAGCAGGACTTCAAGAACTGTAAGTGGATCGTCGGGGGTTAGTGTTAGGTGTTTTTAAGGGTTTTCTGGGTTGGTTTTATTTTTAGATTAGGGTCTGGGCATGTAAAAGAGCTAAATGCCCTTTTAAGGGCAATGCCCATACAAATGCCCTTTTCAAGGCAATGGGGAGCTTAGGTTATTTTAGATAGTTTTTTTATTTGGGGGGGTTGGTTGGGTGGTGGGTTTTACTGTTGGGGGGGGTGTTTGTATTTTTCTTTACAGGTAAAAGAGCTGATATCTTTGAGGCAATGCCCTACGAAAGGCCCTTTTAAGGGCCATTGGTAGTTTATTGTAGGCTAGGGTTTTTTATTTTGGGTGGGCTTTTTTATTTTGATAGGGCTATTAGATTAGGTATAATTATTTTTTATTTTTGATAATTTTTTGTTATTTTTCGTAATTTAGTGTTTGTTTGTTTTTGTAATTAGATACTTTTTGTAATTTTTAGAGTAGTGTTCGGATTTTTATTGGTAGTTTAGTTTTATTTAATTGGTAGTTAGTTTAATTTTAGTTTAATAATTATAATAGTTTTATTGTTAATTTAAAATTATTATTTTTTAATTTGACAGGTAAATTTTAATTTAAGCTAGGGAAATTGTAATTTTAATATAAAGTTAGGGGGTCATTAGGTTTAGGAGTTAGTAGTTTAAATTAGTTTTTTTCGTTGTCGGGGGGCTTTCGGTTTAGGGTATAATAGTTTATTTTAGTATATTTCGTTGTGGGGGCTTGCGGTTTAGGGGTTAATAGATTTATTATAGTGGCGGTGTGGGCGGACGGCATATTAGGTGTTAATAATATTTAAATAGTGTTTTTGATGCGGGAGGGCGGCTGTTTAGGGTTTAATAACTTTAGTATAGTGGTGACGATGCGGGAGGGCCTCGGTTTAGGTTAATAGGTAGTTTATGGGTGTTAGTGTACTTTGTGGCAGTTTAGTTATGAGCTTTATGCTACAGCTTTGTAGCGTAAAACTCATAATTGCTGACTTTAGATGGTGTTACAGATCTTGTCGTTTTAGGCTGTAACGCTCACTTTTTAGCCGCAAACCGCAAAACTCGTAATACCGGCGCTATGGAATCCCATGAAAAAACGTAATTTTAACGTGTGCGGGACTGACGTTGCGGTACAGGCTAAAAGGTGTGCAGTACAGCTATACCGACAACACTTGTAATAGTTGCAGTGCTGTTTTAACGCTGAAAATGCCATGACAACGCAAAACTTGTAATCTAGCTGTGTGTTTTTTCCCCTTCTTTCTCCACAAAACTTTGACTTTGAGGGGGGATTCCATTAACCCTACAATGCTTTTCCCTAAGTGTTTTGTGTTGATTTATTTTTCTCTGTATTTGTTATTTGTCTTGTACTAAAAATCTATCTATCCTTGTGTTTCCATGCATTTCTTTGTCCATTGTGAATTTATTTTGTCTTGTGTCTTTTGATAGAAGAGTTGTTTTTTTAAGAGTATCTTACATTTATTAAATAGGTATTTGTCACAGATTTTTATTTTTAGTAGAGTGGCTAGCTGGAGTTATAGCCTTAGAGGGAGGGTTAGAGGGTTGTAGAGAAGGGTAGTGGTGGAAGAGAGACTGAGGTGAGGTAGTAATTGGATATTAGGTGCGGTCAGTAAGAGCTAGGTTATGAGTTAGCTAGAGGCATAGGAAAAGGGAGGGATAGATTAAGGGATGGGGATGGCTTCAAACTACAAAGTGGGTCCTACCCTAGGAGAGGTAGATCTAAAGTAGGGACAGAGGACGGGACTCTTGGGTCTGGGTATATATACGTATATATATGAATAGCTATTTATAAATACATAAAACGTATTCTGCTATGTGCAGAACGTTGGAATGTGAAATATTTACTGTGAATACACAGTCCAAGTGCTGGTAAATCCAAGTGTTTGGACAGTGCTAAATTCTGCGGCTCCAGCTACCCACAGCACCCACGGCACAACAATCTCCTTCAATGAGGTGAAGTTTGCACCTCTAAACCAATAGCCGTGCGTGTCAACTGACAGGTTTCTGTATGCACGCACCACTATTGGTTCAGAGATGCAGGCGGCACCTCATTGGTAGATGAGATCGTTGTGCCCAGGGCAGCCAGAGCCGCTGAATTTAGCACTGTGCATCAGCACAGAAAGGGTGAGTTTAGCACCCTTTTGTACAGGTTTGATTAATGAAAATCCCCTTTATTTGTAGTGAAGGTAAATCCTAGTGTTTGTTAAACGATTGGATCTACCATCACTTTAACTATCAATATTGCATAAAAATGATTTTACATGTTTTCATCTACTTAACTTCAAAGGGCTCAAATGCATTTATATATATACAGTATATGTTTATATATGTGTACATATGTATTTATGTGTTTATATGTGTATATATGTCTGTAAATACATATATACACATATAAATACATAAATACATATATACACATATAAATACATTAATACATATATACACATATAAATACATAAATACATATGTATATATATATATATATATATATATATATATACACTCACACATACATACTGAGACATCTTTAGACTTGTATATATATGTATCTCTAAGTTAAAACCATTTGCCTGCTTTTTCTCTCCTAACACCTGAGATCTCATATCTTTCAGCTTTTATAATTTTTGTGTGCAATATTTTTTTTTAATATTTTTTATTAGATAGTGTTATTATGAGTGTATTTATACTTTGTAATGTATTTTGATGTGTTTTGTGCAACTTTTTAGTTTTCTAAACAGTTAACCAGAGTGGTGGCAATCATTCTAACATAAATCCCTATTGCGCTCAAGTGATCGCATTTACTTTCAACTCGTAATACGAATACAAACATTTGCAATCCACTTGTAATCTGGCCCTTAGTGTTTAAGGTCCATTTTTTTTTTTTAAATGATCTTTTTATTGAGTAAGCAAAGACATACGTTTACAAGCAAAATAAACAGAAATACATAGGGTTTCACATAAGTTGACAATAAAGTAAATATTGTATCATGGTGAAACTGTACAAGGCAGTCTTATAGGACATATTTTCCTGCTCCTCATTTTGGTTTTTTTTAAGGCTGCACCATGTCATCTATGACAACCAGATCCACTGGTGGGATCCTACTCTGCAAAGTTCAAGGAGGACACATAGCTCACGTACAATTAGCACCAGTTAACCTCAGACAAAACAGAATAGTTAATGTAGCATGTCCAAACCGTTATAACAGGAATAATAAGCTTTAAGGATAATAGTGAGACCGTTCGATCTGAACGAACTCCTTATAGCCTAACAAGCATTAGGAAATTGTGGGAACATACAATCTGTGAATAACAACATATATAAGGATAAACACAGTAATTATTTCCGTGATAGGGCCCGGAGAACCATTTTACATTTATATCAGGACAAACACAAACATAGGCTCTACGGACTGGGCAGAGACTGCAAAACTCTGCCAAAAAAATAAAATGCGGAGGATAAGCTATTTATCCCTCACTGCACAGAAAGGATGGGGAGGGGGGGCGGAGAAAAAACTGGTGGCGATGTCCCCCTCCTTTATATAGTATCCCGTCTTAGGAATAGCATATGAATTAAATAAGTACCCTTTTCCCTTTTTTTTTCTTTTTTCTTTCCCTTACTTCTTTTTTATATCATATATAAGACAGTTAATTAACATTCTAGTTAGGTAACAAAGATCCTTGTCCTTACTGAGATGCTTTGTAATAAGCTAGAAGTACATAGCCTGGGTATGCTTATAATATTAAGTCAGCATTATGGCTGAGCCTTAGCTATACTCACACTCCTAAAGGTAAACTAGTTAAAACACGATTCAATGGTCAAGAGTTCCTTGGCCAGCTAAAGAGTGCCCAATGTTATATGAGACCAGTTAGGCTTTATAATACACTACTTCCTAAATGTGTATCCACTGAGGGCAGTCTTAATCCTGAAGGGTACAATGAAGGGCCTAAAGCTAAGGGCCCCAGTAACTATAGCTTCAAGAAGGGTAGATAAGCTAAGAGGGAGAAGCATCAATACTTCCTGACTATAGTATATCTTTGAACATTTTACTTGAAGCTAAGGCATATGAACAGCTGCTATATGTTTATATATTTTGAGTAAAAAATCTCTAGGTCAGGACAAACAACCTTTACATTCCAGGGTCTATGATACTTAAGCCACCTCTTTTCTCTATAGCTTAGTGGAGTGGGAAAAAGTATATGACAATAATGGTTCAATAATATCAACATGGTGTTAGTAGTAAGCATTTGCAATAGCTAGCTAAGCTGCAAAATCCTATGGGCGCTACACAAATGAGGCAATATTTATACAGATAATGAAAAACAAACAAGAAAAAAAAAAAAGAGATAGTGGGACCAAAGAACTAACAAACCACAATTGAGCTAACATTAACAGGAATTGCCCTGCAAATAAATGTACAATCATGCTTGGCAAAACAGCTCAGGGCTAAGCAGTCAGTTATTTCACAGTTCTAATTAACGGCTATACTAAACGTTATAGCATGCACGGTTATGGTGAGATGTATCTAGCCTAATCCTTGTGTGCGGACTCCAGGATAAGGGTATGAAAAACCGTCAAGATCTATGCTGAGACTAGGCCTAAACGGACTGTCTCTCCTCTTGTATGCAAAGCCTGTTCCGACTAACAGACAATACAGTACCTCTGATCCAACATGTCCTCCTCTCATCACCTTCTGCGTGTCTAGTATACTCCAAGTGGGCTTCTTTTGTTGAGAACTGTGGTACACTGCTTTGTTGGTAGCAACCTCCGGATCAGCTTCAGCCGCCTCTGTTGAGACTTTCAATAGCGGCATGATTAGGGTTCTAAAAGGCCTCTGCATCCTTTTCGTCTTCACATTGCATCAATCCCTCGCAATCCAGGGATCAGGGTTCTCAGTTGTCCCACTTGCCACATGATCTACCTCCAGCTTCTCAAGGTGGGTTTGATAAACGGGACATGTCGGTAGGCTATTGCAAGCATGTAAGGTCTCTGCAGAGGACTCTTGCTGCTTGCAGGCAAGCGTCATCCGATCCTGAGGTGGATCTGCTGTTAGAGGGTAATTGTAGGTAGCTAATATCAGAGAATCTAGCTTCCTTTCCATTTCCATAAAATGGGTGCTTATCAACTGCAGAATGGTGTTTTCTCTCTTGGTTACCACATCCATAATGAAAGGAAGGTTTCAACAGGTCTGTAATAGCTCTTCCGTTTCTGCGACCTCTATGCATCAAAAGGATCACTTAGGGCCCAAGCCAACAATAAATAGGTTCTTTGAGATGGCTCTTGAAATAGGATTTCGATGGACTATCAGACGTACTCTGTAACCCAGTAACCTGGGGGGGGGGAATAATTGCGGCAGCCCAAGCCACACTGCAATACGGACAAAAACAAACAGTCTTCTGGTTGTTTAGTTCCACATGGCTTTTCTGAGGAGCTTAGGCTAGACTTGCAGTCAGATATCAGCTCAAACTTCCACTATTAGTATGCAGCTTATGTCTATTATCATGTAGACAGGTTTGAAGAGGTTACGAATAGGTATATACATATATATATATATATATATATATAATTAGCCAAAAACAACTCTGAAGTCAGGAGCTTCACAGAGACGCGTCTTGCCGCTTTGGATGTAATCTCTGCCCCACTTAATGTCCCTTTTAAAGAGATTTTGTATTAGAAAAAGGTATATCAGGGAATGAAAGAAAGGCAATTACACATATAGACAAAAAAGGCATGTTATTGAAAATTTAAGATACACATTTTTATTTTTCATAATTTATATAGAGAATATGACATTTCAAAGTTAAAATAATTCCATTAAATCATAGCAAAAATGGCAACTTAAGAGCCAGCCCATTTTAGGTTCAGCACCGGGGTAGAGCTTGCTGATTGGATGGCTATATTTAGACACCAATCAGCAAGCGCTACCCAGGTCCTGAACCAAAAATAGACCGGCTTCTAAGCTTACAGTCCAGATTTTTTAATTAAAGATACCAAGAGATCGAAGAAAAATTCATAATAGGAGTAAATTAGTAAGTTGCTTAAAATTGCATGCTCTATCTGAATCATGAAAGTTTCATTTTGACTATACTATCCCTTTAATTAGTACTATTGTTATGTTCATTTAAAGTACCTACCTAACAATGGTGTCATGAACCTATGTTTAAACAAAGGGAACCAATGGTAAACATTACATATTACAAACAAAAGGACAACACTTCTGCTCTTCTGTTGTAGAGGGAAGCATCTACTAGCTAATTAAAGAATTCATTCTTTTTTTAAAACAGAAACATGTTTGATGGGTTTTTTTTGCCATAAATCTTCTCGTTTACTACTGGTTCCTTGCTGAAAGTGTTGATGATTCACTCAGAAGTGATAGACACACAATTCAGCTGTGTGACTAATGCTGCTGATTGGATCAGTGACAGTTTCCACTCAGGACAAGCAGTATTATGTGGTGTAAGGGTTATTTTACTATGTGTTTAACCCCTTTAATTGATTAAAACATATAGCATCAAAAGGTCGCTATTATTATAATTACATGCTTGAACAAGTTTAGTTAAAATTGCACTGAGAAAGATGCCTACTCCTCCCCCTAATCAATTACATATATTAATAGACATTGTGCAGTGTCATTTCGATTTCTTTATTTTCTTGGATTTGAAATGTTTCTGTTTTTTTTAAAACTTATTATTATGTGTTCACTTGCTTTAAAGTGATGATTTATGTATAATGTGAACAAATATTTGTATTGTATTTCTATATTTCATGCAGAATTGCAAGAGTAGGGTGAAGAGACCCTTCGTGAGGAGGAACCCCAGGTCAAAGAGTATTGGCCCTCCCATGTGGAGAATCCTTCTTGCAACTCCTAGAGGAAGAAAGGGACCCCTTTTTTAGAATGAAGGATCAGCCACCCATTCCCCAGCCAGTAGTTAATGTGTCCCCTCTGACTACTCTCTGCTCACCCTGGGACAAGATGCAGCATGGGCTCTTTCCCCTTAGCCCCTGGATCTATCCGAACCTGCGTGGCCTCCCCATCATTTACCACCACCTCTACCATTACCCGCTTTACCAGTGCCTTACACCCCACCCATGCTCTACCACACCACCACCTTGTGCAACACCATCACCACAGGCTTTATTGCCACTACAAGCTACAACACATGGGGAAGGAGCAGACAGAGAACACATGAGTACCGTAATGTCATTTTTTACAGCATACACCCACAGAAGTCTCCAGGTGCACAGGCAGATGGTGAGAGAGCTGCTATCAATGCGCCAATAAGTCAGCAGACAAAACAGCCTGTTGGAAAGACTGGTGGTGTACCTTGAACAACAGAGGGGCTACAGCACCACAGAGCACATTGGTGGCGTTTCTCCTGATGCACCATTTTCCTATGCCTGTTTCTCTGGCCTTCTTGCCCTCCTGCTCCTTATTCTTCCACTTTTGCCACTGAAGTCAGGCTCCATTCTAGGAGCAAGTCTCCTTCACATCGTTCCTCCACCTTCTCCTAAATTCTGACTGTTTTTTTTTAAAAAAAAATTTATATATAATTTTTTTATATATATATATATATATATATATATAATTTTTTTTTTCTCGTCACTCATGCACAATTGATATGCTTGGATTCATTACATAAATTAATGATAAAATGTTTGAGATTTACAACTAATATGGAAAACAATCATGCATTTTCATAAGGTATTGTTTGTATTGTATTTTTATAAGTACAGTAGCTAAATCTAAAACTCTTGAACCAATGTATAACAGATATGGCTGATAACTTTGCAGCTCTCTCACCAACTTCCTCTGCACTTGGAGACTTTTGTGGGTGATTTAGTTTAATGAAGACATAATGGACTTTATTTGTTCTCTGTTTGCTCCCTCCCCTTCTGGTGCAGACATATAAGAGTCATGACATTTATGAAAGTCTAGGATACAGCATAAATATTCCATCATGTCAATTATTTTCTAGAACAATCATTTTTTAGAGGTTAGAATCAAAAACACTACATTTATTTGAGCCATTAAATATCAAACCGTTTGATATTTAATGGCTCAAATAAATGTAGTGTTTTTGTACTGTCAAATAGTTTTTCTTGTTAAGTAACACTGTAAAAACCATGTAAATAACTTAGCATCATGTACTGTGTCTGTTATTGCTGAACAATTAACACCTTGTACGGCCTATGGACTGTGTTATGCCATACTTGTGCTTCAATTTGCCAAACAATTGGCATCATGGACTGTCTCTCTTATTGCTCATCTACTACCTGCTTGTACGACCTATGGACTATGTTATACCATATACACAAAAGTTCAAGGAGCACCGTGCTTGGAGTAAAATTCAACTTTATTTAATTATAAACTTTAAAAGATGGGGTATAACTAACCCCACGGGTAAAACAGTGGATTTCAAGGCAAATAATAACACAGGATTCCCAGTCTGCATCACACTATAGGAAGGAGCCTAAACCAGTAGGAGGGGGGTTGAGAGATACCAATGAGGTGGAGAGAGTACAGTTGGAACAGGTTTTATCGGTACCCCCAAAAGCACCCAAAGGGGGAGAGGAGGAAACCGAGAACCCCAATACCAGCAGAGGGAGCAGAGTCGGTACCCCCTAAGGTGAGGCCAGAGGAGGGGGCGATACAGAGAAGAAATGTGATTAACTTGTCTGATTACCAACTGACTGAATTTGAATTTGAGGTTCTGAGTCTGGGTTTAATGTTTGTGCCCACGGTTAATTTCAACTTGTTCAGGACACTAATAGATGTAAACAAATTAATCAGGAATTTGACATATAAAAAATTATATTCCTCTCATAATTGAGGGGAATCCAATGAGAGACATGATGACATTTCTTTTTTTTTTCAAATTCTTTTTATTAAGAAACACAAGTATACATCACATTTCCAATTACATCTGCATGAGAAATCTGTTAACATGAATAGCAGAACTGGAACCATATTGGTACACACGCCCATAAAACTGGTAGAACCACCAAAATAGAGAATATAAATAGACATAATTTTGCCAGGGAAGTTAGGGATATTTTCATGGTTCCCAACTCTCAGACTGTAAAACTGTATGCTTCCTATGTACACCTGTGTTTCTGGTTTTCAAACTATAAACTTACAAACAAAACAAACCGAACATTACAACAACAAAAAAGTAGTTATTTACTTAATCTTACTGCAGTACAGAATTGACAACCCGTGCAAGATCAATCATTGTCTGGAAATTACAAGGCATCAAGATATAAATGGCCCAAGTTTAGAGTCTAGAGAGAGGTGTTAATAAATTTGATGTCAGTAGTACCAAATAGTGTCTAGCAATAGCCAATTGTAAAGCCAGAAAACTAGTGAAGTTATTTTTATTGGTAATTGTTTAGTAGAATCAAGTATGAACAAATGTATAGATTAAACTCTGTAGAACAAAACTAGAAAATTACTGTAACCCAGGGATTTTTATAGAATTGGCTTAGGTATAACAGTCAAATTGGTTGCTAGCTTTGCCACAAGTACAAGACTGTTAAGTAAACTCTGCCTCTAAAAAAATTAAAAAAAATGCTAGCTGATCTTTTCCAGTATGTGTGTCAAATCTGGAATTAAGGCATTTATTGATGCATGTATTTCATCTATATGAGACTGTATAAGGCAAAGTCACCTTACATTCACAGAGCATTAATAGCCAATAGTGGCATGTAAATTGTTTTCGAACCTACCAAAAACTAAAAGTAATTTCAATAACTGAATATTCTATATGCCAAGGTAGCACACATTAAAATAATAGAATACCAGAAAATGAGAAACCAGAAGGTGAAGATAGAATCAAATGCGGTCATAACAACAACTCAGCATGTAAACTACTTCCTCCTCAAGACTATCAATCTTTCATAAACAACTTTAAAAAGTTTATATTGAATGAAAAGGAACATCAATATTTTGCAGCATTCTAATATATATTCTACTAATGCAGGTTTCCCCATAGCTACTTTTAAGTAAGTCAGTCTGAAGTGAAGGCAGCATAAAAACAAAAACAGGCACACTTAATTCAGTAGGTCATTGCCTCCGCAGTAAGACCTCATCCTACTCCAGTCCTCCTTTTCCCTGTTTTATCAGCTAGATCCAAGAGGCATTCGCACAGGAGCCACAGGCAATCAATTATGTTCCTTGAAGTGAGGATCGTCAAGATGAGAGAAGCTCCGTGTGTACATTCATTCCGTATTGCTGATAACACTGTTCAGGCATGGTAACACAAACACAGCTGCCGTAGAGGAGAGTAGCTGCTTGAATCTGGACAATCTCAGTGCTAAACATGGAGTATTCTGTTTGGTTCGTAGCCCAGGTTTTATCAGAGATTTTATCATGTCAGCTAACATCCAAGATATTCGCCTATTTCACATTATGATAATACTAGTAAGAAAGGACACACACTGCCAAAAAAGCAGAGACTGAAACAAAAGTTAAACACCGTGGCTTAGCATGAAGAGTTAACAGGGTTAAGATAAAAAGCAACAAAATAATAATAAAAATAATAAAAATGAAAAATAATAACAAAAAACCACACACACAAAAAAACAAAAAACACTTTTCCTTTAAATACTGCGCAGAGTCCCAGCACAGACAAGGATTCTCTGAGGTGACAGCATGAAAGACATTTGCGCTATTTTGGAAAAATAAAATTAAACTGTTACTGCTGTAATGTGAGAAAGTATTTAACCCACTCCAGCTTTTACTTTGCAGATCTTTCCAACTTGATCTGTGAATGCTTCACCAATCTGAGCTGTCACATCTGCGCTGGAAAGCGTGTCGGCATGGTACACAGTTATCTTCAAAATAAACCGCTCCATATTCAAAGGACAGCATTGTGCCATTTTCACATTATAGCTCCCAAGGTAGATACTTTCCACAACAGGGCGAGGAAGGTCCAATTTCTTATCCGTCGCACTGATCATCAAGTAGTCAGATGTCGTAGGCGTGAAGATAAAGATTGTTGGAGCATTAGCAGATCCTGTGTCAGTTGGTATTAGAGCAGAACGATCAGAGGCTGTCTCCATTGTTACTCCAGTGTTAACGAATGCTGCGTCAGCAGAGGCTCGACTTAAGCCATGTGGTTTCTTATACAGTTGTACTTCAGTTAGAAGTTCCCCTATTGATGCAGATAGGGAGTCAAATAAAGGTGCGAGCAGATCAGTTAGCTTAGCAGTAACAAGTTCCATCTTGTCAGGATATAAAAGAAGATGCGAACTATGGAAAACTATATACAGCGTGGCTGCACTAGGTCCCGCCACAGCACCAGCCGGCTTCTATCAGTAGAAACTGCTTCTCGGTAGCCAAGAGAGGATAATCCTTGATCCTAAAAAGTTCCCAGACACAAATATTGTCAAGGGCAATACGGATGGCTGAAGTTATGACCACCAAACAACTTAATGGGTAGCAACTTAGACGGAGCTACCTAAGTTAGTGGCCATATTGGAATGCCGCCCACCTGAAGTCCGACATGATGACATTTTTATGGAAATAGATGAGGAAGATAGTAGTTCCCTTAATGAATCAAACTTGGACTTTCAAGAATTTTGTGATGTTAGGTTGTTTGAATCTCTCCAGGATGAGGGAGGAGTAGTAGGGTAGGTTAAACCCAAAAACCCCTGCTCTTAAGTTGAAAATGTTATTTTATCCAATACAAAACACGGGGGCCATCCTGGAGAAGTTTTTAAAAAAAAAAGTTGAGGAGGTCCTCACTAAATTACAAAATTTGACCAATAGAGATAGAGCCACTAGGAACCAGAGGAAAGCTCTTGATATCCTTGGTAGTAATGAAGAAATTGTTATAAGAGCTGCATTATGCTTAACAAGAGAGATTTTGTGAAGGAAGCAGATAGATAGTTGAGAAATGAACACGATTATACTAGTCTATTGGGTGATCCGACTAGAGCATTCCAGCAGCAGTTGGCCTCCCTTGTAGATGATGGGGTAGATTTGGGTTTTATTGATTAGGATACAAAAAAGTTATCTACTGGTACAGAATCCAGCTGTTCCTGTTTTTAACCACCAACCCAAGGTCCATAAGTCTACACTGTGTGCAGAATTATTAGGCAAATTAGTATTTTGACCACATCATCCTCTTTATGCATGTTGTCTTACTCCAAGCGGTATAGGCTCGAAAGCCTACTACCAATTAAGCATATTAGGTGATGTGCATCTCTGTAATGAGAAGGGGTGTGGTCTAATGACATCAACACCCTATATCAGGTGTGCATAATTATTAGGCAACTTCCTTTCCTTTGGCAAAATGGGTCAAAAGAAGGACTTGACAGGCTCAGAAAAGTCAAAAATAGTGAGATATCTTGCAGAGGGATGCAGCACTCTTAAAATTGCAAAGCTTCTGAAGCGTGATCATCGAACAATCAAGCGTTTCATTCAAAATAGTCAACAGGGTCGCAAGAAGCGTGTGGAAAAACCAAGGCGCAAAATAACTGCCCATGAACTGAGAAAAGTCAAGCGTGCAGCTGCCAAGATGCCACTTGCCACCAGTTTGGCCATATTTCAGAGCTGCAACATCACTGGAGTGCCCAAAAGCACAAGGTGTGCAATACTCAGAGACATGGCCAAGGTAAGAAAGGCTGAAAGACGACCACCACTGAACAAGACACACAAGCTGAAACGTCAAGACTGGGCCAAGAAATATCTCAAGACTGATTTTTCTAAGGTTTTATGGACTGATGAAATGAGAGTGAGTCTTGATGGGCCAGATGGATGGGCCCGTGGCTGGATTGGTAAAGGGCAGAGAGCTCCAGTCCGACTCAGAGGCCAGCAAGGTGGAGGTGGAGTACTGGTTTGGGCTGGTATCATCAAAGATGAGCTTGTGGGGCCTTTTCGGGTTGAGGATAGAGTCAAGCTCAACTCCCAGTCCTACTGCCAGTTTCTGGAAGACACCTTCTTCAAGCAGTGGTACAGTAAGAAGTCTGCATCCTTCAAGAAAAACATGATTTTCATGCAGGACAATGCTCCATCACACGCGTCCAAGTACTCCACAGCGTGGCTGGCAAGAAAGGGTATAAAAGAAGAAAATCTAATGACATGGCCTCCTTGTTCACCTGATCTGAACCCCATTGAGAACCTGTGGTCCATCATCAAATGTGAGATTTACAAGGAGGGAAAACAGTACACCTCTCTGAACAGTGTCTGGGAGGCTGTGGTTGCTGCTGCACGCAATGTTGATGGTGAACAGATCAAAACACTGACAGAATCCATGGATGGCAGGCTTTTGAGTGTCCTTGCAAAGAAAGGTGGCTATATTGGTCACTGATTTGTTTTTGTTTTGTTTTTGAATGTCAGAAATGTATATTTGTGAATGTTGAGATGTTATATTGGTTTCACTGGTAAAAATAAATAATTGAAATGGGTATATATTTGTTTTTTGTTAAGTTGCCTAATAATTATGCACAGTAATAGTCACCTGCACACACAGATATCCCCCTAAAATAGCTATAACTAAAAACAAACTAAAAACTACTTCCAAAACTATTCAGCTTTGATATTAATGAGTTTTTTGGGTTCATTGAGAACATGGTTGTTGTTCAATAATAAAATTAATCCTCAAAAATACAACTTGCCTAATAATTCTGCACTCCCTGTACAATCAATCTACAGGGGAGACCAATTTTTAGCAGAATTGGCTGTCTACTAAAGCACCTTAATGGCTTGACAATGTTCTACAGCCACTGGTGAGCACTCTTTGGAGTTTTTATCTGATACCAAGCACGTTTTAAATCTCCTGTCTAGCTTGACATGGCAAGATAAATATAGATGGTTTACAGTGGATGTTAGATCATTGTATTCTACCATACCCCATGAGAAGGGTTTGGAGGCGGTGAGAAATTTTCTTCAAAGGAAATATGGTGTGGATACTAACTATGTTGATTATGTGGTCAGGGTAACCAAATTCCTGCTTACCCACAACAATTTTTTGAGTTTGGGGGGGAGTTCTTTCTACAGAGACATGGGACAGCTATGGGGGCCAAGTTTGCCCCCTCCTATGCTAACCTGTTTATGGGTTGGTGGGAGCTGTCCCACATCTATGGCGGAGGAAACCCATTCAGACAACAAATAGTGTGGTAAAGACACTTCATTGATGATCTCCTTTTTGTTTAGAGAGGCTCTGAGGGAGATCTTAAGGAGTTAACTGAAGGTCTCAATAACAATGCAGTGGGTATAAATTTCACATCTGAAACCCATAGATCTGAAATTAACTTCCTTGATGTAAAATTGAAGGGTGTCCCTGGCAAAGGAATTGAAACAGAAATTTATCGTAAACCCATCTCAGGGAACTGTCTCTTACATGCCTCTACCTGTCACCCTCAGAGAGTTTTCAATGGTGTAGCAAGGGGTCAATTTATTTGCCTCAAAAGGAATTGCACAGGTACAGCTATAGTATGTATGAGAGACAAGTGAATGATTTAGCAGAGAGATTAAGAGAAAGGGGGTATAAATCTACTACTGTATCTAGAGCAAGGAGGTCAGTGAAGAGAGTGACAAGAGAGAATTTACTGAGTAAGAATAAAGAGAAATCTCAAGAAAGTATGTAGAATAAAGTGACATTTATTTCAGAATACTCTCAGCCATACTCACAAATTTGCAAAATCATTAAGAAACACTTTACCTTATTATCAGCAGACGATGGCTACATAGTACAGTAGAAAAGGGTGTTAGGTTTGCCTATAAGAGGAGTAGAATGATAGGCAACAGAATAGCCCCCACTAGGCTCAAGACGGAGAAAAGAGACAACTCCTGGTTAAGATTCAATGGGACATATTGTTGTAATTACCAAGCCTGTGTGGCGTGTGAGAAAGTTGAAATAGGGGAGAGCTTTAACTCTATGGTAACGGGAGAGCTTCCAAATAAATTAAATTGTCGATACACATATATTATATATATAATTACATGTAACCAATGTGCCCTTCAATATGTGGGGCTCACAACCAGACAGGCAAGGGTCAGAATTAAAGAACATCTTACAGATATCAGACCTGGCACCCTGACCACTCCACTAATTAAACATTTTTCTCTTGTAAGGTGTATCCAGTCCACAGATTCATCCTTTACTTGTGGGATATTCTCCTTCCTAACAGGAAGTGGAAAAGAGAGCACACAGCAGAGCTGTCCATATAGCTCCCCCTCTAGCTCCACCCCCCAGTCATTCTCTTTGCTGGCTCTAAGCAATAGGGTCCCTCTCGGAAGGGTAAAGTGAATGTGGTGTTAGATTGTAGTTTTTGTTCTACAAGCAAAAGTTTGTTATTTTAAATGGTACCGGTGTGTACTATTTACTCTCTAGCAGAAAAGAGATGAAGATTTCTGCAGGGAGGAAGATGATTTTAGCATGTTGTAACTAAAATCCACTGCTGTTTACACAAATGACTGAGGAGTACAAGAAAACTTCAGTTGGGGGGAACGGTTTGCAGGCTAGGCTGCAATAAGGTATGTTCAGTCATTTATTTCTAGACAAGACTGTGATAATGCTAGAAAAGGACTGATAAGATCCCCATGAGGGAAGGGTAAGCTTTATTCAGAGACTAAGTATGGAATTACAAGCTTACATAACAGGGCTAATTTATGCTGGTTGACACTATTTTATGGCAAATATCGTTTTTGAGACACTTTGAAGGTTCCTTTCGGTTTCTTTCAGGGGTTGTTACCCACATGGCTATTATTATAACACTTAGGAGTGTTTCTTTAGGCCTCACAGCACCGGAGTAAGGTGGGAGGGGCCTAATTTTGCGCCTCAGATGCGCAGTTAGATTGACTAGATATTCAGGCTGTTTCACATGGAGGGTCCTGCTGCAGTTTGAGGGCCTATAAGAAGCTTTTTTTACCCACAAATCTGGTTCCTAAGAGCAGGTAGGGCCACAGCAGAGCTGTGGCAAGGTGCTGAAGTCGTTTTAACCGGATAGCTTGCTATTGATCCGGTTTGGGCATTAAGGGGTTAATCATTTTTCTTGCTAGTTGTGCAATCTTACCAATGCTTTAGGTACATACTGTGAAAATTTCGAAAAGTTTGCTGCACTTTTCACTGTTTTGGAAAATTGTGTGCCTTTTTTATCTCTTAAAGGCACAGTAACTTTTTTTGCAAAGTGTGTTTTTACTTGATTAAAGTGATTTCTAAGCCTGTTTGTCTTACTACTAGTCTGTTAAACATGTCTGACACTAAGGAAAATCCTTGTTCAATGTGTTTAGAAGCCATGGTGGAACCCCCTCTCAGAATGTGTCCCACTTGTACTGATATGTCTATACACTTTAAAGAACATATTGTTGCACTTAAAAATGTGGCCCAAGATGATTCTCAGACAGAAGGTAATGAGGTTAGCCCGTTAACCTCTCCCCAAGTGTCACAACCAGTTACGCCCGCTCAAGCGACGCCTAGCACCTCTAGTGCGTCTAACTCTTTTACTTTGCAAGACTTGGCGGCAGTTATGGATAATACCCTCTCAGTGTTTTTATCTAAACTGCCCGTATTACCTACAAAGCGTGATAGCTCTGTTTTAAGAACAGATCCTGAGCATTCTGACGCTTTGGTAGCCGTATCCGATATACACTCACAACGCTCCGAAATGGGGGCGAGGGATGTACTGTCTGAGGGAGACATTTCCGATTCGGGAAAGGTTGCTCCTCAGACAGACTCAGATACGTTGGCTTTTAAATTTAAACTAGAACACCTCCGCTTATTGCTCAGGGAGGTATTAGTTACTCTGGATGACTGCGACCCTTTGGTGGTTCCAGAGAAATTGTGTAAAATGGACAAGTACCTAGAAGTTCCTGTTTACACTGATGTGTTCCCGGTCCCTAAGAGGATTGCTGATATAGTAACTAGGGAGTTGGATAGATATTCCGTTTGTTCCCCCTCCTGTTTTTAAGAAAATGTTCCCCATATCTGACTCCACGCGGGACTCGTGGCAGACGGTCCCTAAGGTGGAGGGGGCTGTTTCTTCACTTGCTAAACGCACAACCATACCAATTGAGGACAGTTGTGCTTTTAAAGACCCTATGGATAAAAAATTAGAGGGTTTACTTAAGAAAATTTTTGTTCAACAAGGTTTTCTTCTCCAACCTATAGCGTGCATTGTTCCTGTAACTACTGCAGCTGCTTTCTGGTTCGAGGCGCTGGAAGATGCGCTCCAGATGGAGACCTCATATGAAGACATTATGGACAGAATTAAGGCTCTTAAGCTGGCTAATTCTTTTATCACGGATGCCGCTTTCCAACTAGCTAAGTTAGCGGCAAAAAATTCAGGTTTCGCCATTTTAGCACGCAGGGCGTTGTGGCTAAAGTCCTGGTCGGCCGATGTGTTGTCTAAATCCAAACTATTGAAACATCCCTTTCAAAGGAAAGACCCTCTTTGGGCCTGAATTGAAAGAGATTATTTCAGAAATCACTGGGGGAAAAGGCCATGCTCTCCCCCAGGACAAGTCCTTCAAGACGAAGAACAAACAAAATATTTTTTGTTCCTTTCGGAATTTCAGGAGCGGTCTCGCTTCATCCTCCCCTGCTGCAAAGCAAGAGGGTAACACTTTACAACCCAGGGCAGCCTGGAAACCTTACCAGGGCTGGAACAAGGGTAAACAGGCCAAGAAGCCTGCAGCTGCCTCCAAGACAGCATGATGGGGTTGCCCCATATCCGGGACCGGATCTAGTAGGGGGCAGACTCTCTCTCTTCGCTCAGGCCTGGGCAAGAGACGTACACAATCCCTGGGCCTTAGAGATTGTTTCCCAGGGATATCTTCTAGAATTCAAGGAATCCCCTCCAAGGGGAAGGTTCCTTATTTCTCGTCTGTCTACAGACACGACAAAGAAAGAGGCGTTCTTACGCTGTGTAGAAGACCTACATACAATGGGAGTGATCCACCCAGTTCCAATTGCGGAACAAGGGCTGGGGTTTTACTCAAACCTGTTTGTGGTTCCCAAAAAAGAAGGAACTTTCAGACCAATCCTGGATCTCAAAATTCTAAACAAATTCCTCAGAGTCCCATCATTCAAGATGGAGACCATTCGGACAATCTAACCAATGATCCAGGAGGGTCAATATCTCACATTCCTATCCACAAAGATCATCACCAGTTTCTCAGGTTCGCCTTTCTGGACAAGCATTATCAGTTTGTGGCTCTCCCTTTTGGGTTGGCCACTGCTCCCAGAATTTTCACAAAGGTGCTAGGGTCCCTCCTGGTGGTGCTAAGACCGCGGGGCATAGCAGTGGCGCCTTATCTAGACGACATCTTAATTCAGGCGTCGACTTTCCAAAGAGCCAAGTCTCACACGGAAATTGTAGTGGCCTTTCTGAGGTCTCACGGGTGGAAGGTGAACATCAAAAAGAGTTCTCTCTCCCCCCTCACAAGAGTTCCCTTCCTACGAACACTAATAGACTCGGTAGTAATGAAAATATTTCTGACGGAGGTCAGAAAGTTAAAACTCTTAACTACTTGCCGAGCTCTTCATTCCATTCCTCGGCCATCTGTAGCTCAGTGCATGGAGACAATCGGATTAATGGTAGCGGCAATGGACATAGTTCCTTTTGCACGGATACATCTCAGACCACTGCAACTATGCATGCTCAGACAGTGGAATGGGGATTATGCAGATTTGTCTCCTCAAATACAGTTGGACCAGGGGACTAGAGATTCTCTTCTCTGGTGGTTGTCTCTGGATCACCTGGCTCAGGGAAAGTGTTTCCGCAGACCAGAGTGGATCATCGTAACGACCGACGCCAGTCTGTTGGGCTGGGGTGCAGTCTGGGACTCCCTGAAAGCTCAGGGCTTATGGTCTCGGGAAGAAGCTCTTCTCCTGATAAACATTATGGAACTGAGGGCGATATTCAACGTGCTTCAGGCATGGCCTCAGCTAGCTGCGGCCAAATTCATCAGATTTCAGTCGGACAACATCACGACTGTAGCTTATGTCAATCATCAAGGGGGAACAACGAGTTCCTTAGCAATGATGGAAGTAACCAAAATAATCAGGTGGGCGGAGGATCACTCTTGCCACCTCTCAGCAATTCACATCCCAGGAGTAGACAACTGGGAGGCGGATTTTCTAAGACGTCAGACTTTTCACCCGGGGGAGTGGAAACTCCACACAGAGGTATTTGCCCAGCTGACTCAGCTATGGGGCACTCCAGAATTGGATCTGATGGCGTCCCGTCAGAACACCAAGCTTCCTCTTTACGGGTCCAGGTCCCGGGATCCCCAGGCGGTGCTGATAGATGCTCTAGCAGCGCCTTGGTCCTTCAATCTGGCCTATGTTTTTCCACCGTTTCCTCTCCTCCCTCGTCTGGTTGCCAGAATCAAGCAGGAGAGGGCTTCGGTGATTCTAATAGCCACCATAGCCACCATGGACACTGCCAATGAGGCAGGACCTTCTAATACAGGGTCCTTTCAAACATCCAAATCTAATTTCTCTGCGTCTGACTGCTTGGAGATTGAACGCCTAATTCTATCAAAGCGTGGTTTCTCTGAGTCGGTTATTGATACCCTGATTCAGGCTAGAAAGCCTGTCACCAGGAAAATCTACCATAAGATTTGGCGAAAATACCTTTTTTGTTGCGAATCCAAGGGTTACTCATGGAGTAAGGTTAGGATTCCCAGGATTTTGTCCTTTCTCCAAGATGGATTGGAGAAAGGATTATCAGCTAGTTCCTTAAAGGGACAGATATCTGCTTTGTCTATTCTTTTTCACAAACGTCTGGCAGAGGTACCAGACGTTCAAACGTTTAGTCAGGCTTTAGTCAGAATCAAGCCTGTTTATAGACCTGTGGCTCCGCCATGGAGTCTGAATTTAGTTCTTTCAGTTTTGCAAGGGGTTCCGTTTGAACCTTTACATTCCATAGATATTAAGCTTTTATCTTGGAAAGTTTTGTTTTTGGTAGCTATCTCTTCTGCTCGAAGAGTTGCAGAGTTATCTGCTTTACAGTGTGATTCACCTTACCTGGTGTTCCATGCAGATAAGGTAGTTTTACGTACCAAACCCGGTTTTCTTCCTAAGGTTGTGTCTAATAGGAATATTAACCAGGAAATTGTTGTTCCTTCCCTGTGTCCTAATCCTTCGTCGAAGAAGGAACGTCTGTTACACAATCTTGATGTGTTTCGTGCTTTAAAGTTCTATTTACAAGCAACTAAGGATTTCAGACAAACATCTTCTTTGTTTGTTATCTATTCCGGTAAGAGGAGAGGTCAGAAGGCGACCGCTACCTCTCTTTCCTTTTGGTTGAAAAGCATCATCCGTTTGGCCTATGAGACTGCTGGCCAGCAGCCTCCTGAAACAATTACTGCTCATTCTACCAGAGCAGTGGCTTCCACATGGGCTTTTAAAAATTAGGCTTCTGTTGAACAGATTTGTAAGGCAGCGACTTGGTCTTCGCTGCATACTTTTTCCAAATTTTCCAAATTCGATACTTTTGCTTCTTCGGAGGCTATTTTTGGGAGAAAGGTTTTACAAGCAGTGGTGACTTCCGTTCAGAGGCGTAACTAGAAACCACAGGGCCCAGGTGCAAGAATCTAAGAAGGGCCCCCCCACCACCAAAAAGGTGAATTTAATAAAAAAAATTTTTTTTACATATAACACAGAAAAAAATGTGAATCAGATTACATGTCTGCAAAAGGAGGTACCCAGTGCCCACAGTCTGTGAGATGGTCTGACCCCCTATTACTGTATATAGTGACTCTATTTAACCCCCCAGTACTGTATATAGTAAGTTAGTGACAGTCTTTAATCTGCCGGTGAGATGGCTGGCCTGACCCTACCCGCCCAGTACTTTATAAAGTGACCACAGTAGTCTGTGACATGGTCCACCCCCCCATACTGTATATAGTAGTACTGTATAGTGACACTGTTTATCCCCCTGCCCCCCCATGCTGTAGTAACAAGGTCTGTAATTTGCTGGTTCCACAAACAAACACAAACACACATACATGCAGAAATACACACACAGTCACATACATACACACACCATACACACACACATAAACACCAATGGGTAAAACAGAAACACTAACCCCTGTAGTCATGTCACACTCACATGATATCAGTGCAGGCAGTGATAGGTTAACGTTTTTTATTAAAAAAAAAATTATAAAAAAAATAATAATTTTTTTTAAAGCTGGGCCCCCACCCTCAGGGGCCCAGTCGCACCTGCGACCTCTGCACCCCCTGTAGTTTTTCCCCTGTTTCCGTTTAAGGTACCTGTCTTGTTCCCTCCCTTCATCCTTGTCCTAAAGCTTTGGTATTGGTATCCCACAAGTAAAGGATGAATCCGTGGACTGGATACACCTTACAAGAGAAAACAGAATTTATGCTTACCTGATAAATTACTTTCTCTTGTGGTGTATCCAGTCCACGGCCCGCCCTGTCATTTTAAGACAGGTGTTTTTTATTTTTAAACTACAGTCACCACTGCACCCTATGGTTTCTCCTTTTTCTTCCTAACCTTCAGTTGAATGACTGGGGGGTGGAGCTAGAGGGGGAGCTATATGGACAGCTCTGCTGTGTGCTCTCTTTGCCACTTCCTGTTAGGAAGGAGAATATCCCACAAGTAAAGGATGAATCCTTGGACTGGATACACCACAAGAGAAAGTAATTTATCAGGTAAGCATAAATTCTGTTTTTCTGGTTATCACCAGAAGGATGTAAGGTACTTTAGATGGACGATTATAGAAAGAGTACTACCCCAAAAGAAAAGAGGGGATAGGGCCTGAAAATTAGCTGAGAGGGAGACCTTCTGGATTTTCAGACTGAGGACCAGAGTTCCAGAGGGTCTGAACTCAGAGTTCGATTTGATAAATTTCTAGTTAAAAAAAACATGGGAGAGTCTTTAGGGATAAATGAATAGCTTTTCTCTACCAGAAGCAGCAGTAGCAGAGAGGGCAAGGGCTGTCTCTAGGTTTATAATATTGTCTCTCTAATGAGCCGTCTGTTTTTACCACAGGGTAATGCCATACCGGGGTGAGGTATATTAGAACTACAGTAGTCACAGCAATAAATTAGAGAGCACCTGGGGATAGACTCCTGTGGTTAGGACATTTGTAGTGCAACCACTGTATGTTTATATTTATTTTTTAATTTTTATTTATTCTTAAATCAAACTGGTAAGAATAGCAACATCATTAAATGTACCCTATTTTGTAAATGTTTTTGAAGTATTTGGACGCAGTGTGCTGGGTTCCCCCCTAGTATAAGATTTTTCCTAGGAGGCGATATCTGGGGACTTAGATTAGCAGACACTATTCTTAAACAATGTAAGGTTTAGTGCATCTATATGTGTATATTTGGTAATTCAATATGTGAGGGACACGTAAGGAAGTGAGGAAGGACTGGTAGCAAAATATGGAAGAGCCTGATTGGGTTAATCACAGTGAAGATGTGGACCAATTAACCAATAGCCAGGCATATAGTGTGTTTTAAGCACGGATTGTAATAAGAATTTTTACAGGAGGCTAGGAGTATAGCGCAATCCTAAATGTGTCAGCCTGTTTTATTATTTGCCTTGAAATCCACTGTTTTACCCTTGGGCTTAGCTATGCCCCGTCTTTTAAAGTTTATAATTAATTAAAGTTGATTTTTACTCCAAGCACGGTGCTCCTTGAACTTTTGTGTATTACGTCTACTGATTGGCAGTGTAAGTGAGAACGTGTAATTGGAGCTAGCCTGTGGAGGATTGGTCAGAAGCGGCTAACTGACAGTTGTGAGGATCCGAGCCATTGATCGCCATACGGAAGTGGCGTTTGCACGTATACAGCTGAAGAGAGTGTCCGGTAGAGCACCCCTGGGGAGGTTAAGAAACAGAGGATGTTACTCCAAGGGAGAGCGGAGGAAGGACCTTCTGAAGAGCTGGGACGGATGTATGCTGGCATGAACCGCTTGTCTTGAGTCACTGCGGTTTTGGAAAATTTGGGATATATCCTCATGTGATTACACTGTGTGTGCCGGGGAGATACTTACAGTGTGGGTTGAACTGTGAGGTTTTTAGCCTGCTACAATATTGCTCTAATCAGAGCCCAGTACTGCCCTGTGTATTATATTATCCTAGGGGTGTAACAGACCTGAACTTTCTCCCTGTACTGTGTGTTATACCATACTCTAACACAAACACTTGCTCTGAGTGTTTTTGTTTAAACTCAAGCTATGGGGGTGGCTGATCCTGCAAAGTAAATAGACATATGTTCTGTCAATGCAACTTTAGCCTTATGTTTATTAAATAATTATCTATTTTACAATTTGATATAAAACAGTGGTGGTAACATGTTGCGTTATTTCACCCTCCATAACGCTGCCATTAAGAGTTTTGAAAAAGCCGCCTTGTGCGTGCGATATGGTTGCAATGAGCTCCATACCGCACAAAATCCAAGCGCTGCTTTGACGTGCTTGTGCATGCTTTCCCCATAGACATCAATGGGGAGAAAGTGTTAGAAAAAAACCTAACACCTGCGATCGCAAAATGAAAAACCTCCGTAACGCAACCCCATTGATGTCTATGGGGGAAAAAAAATTACATTTAAACCTAACACCCACTCTGCGCCACCGGGATGAAGATAGAAGATGCCGCCTGGATGAAGATAGAAGATGCCACCTGGATGAAGATAGAAGACGCCGCCTGGATGGATGAAGACCTCGCCGCCTGGATGAAGACTTCTCACCGCCTAGATGAGGATGGATGTCCGGACTTCAAAAACTGGAAGTGGATCGTCGGGGGTTAGTGTTAGGTTTTTTATTTTGGGGGGTTGGTTGGGTGGTGGGTTTTACTGTTTGGGGGTCTTTGTATTTTTTTTCAGGGAAAGAGCTGATTTCTTTAGGGCAATGCCCTACAAAAGGCCCTCCCTTTTAAGGGCTATTGATAGTTTATTGTAGGCTAGGTTGTTTTTTTTTGTGGGGGGGCTTTTTAATTTTGATTGGGCTATTAGATTAGGTGTAATTGTTTTATTTTGGATAATTTAGTTTTTTAGTATTTTTTTATTTTTTGCAAAAATTAATACTTTATTATTCCGTTTGTAAACAAACAATGTAGTTATCCTCTTTTTTTTCATTTATTTTGATCTGACACCAGGTTTTTTTATATCAAAAGTGCAATTTAAAATATCTAAATAGCTGATTTCCAAGTATTAATAGTATTAATTTTCAAGTTCTCAGTATACTGTAATTAAGCCTTCTTTACTAGGTGTGTGACAGTGTGATGAGCTTGTTTTTTACGTCATATTTGAAAATGTGAGGATTTTGACGTTTACAGAACATCTGACCATAGATTTAGGTAGGAACCCTTTTAATATGTCAAGGGCACTGGGAAATCAGGCTAAATTTTGAATCTTATGATATATGGAAGCCTTATTATTCTATAGTATTTTACACTATTTATTTTAGTTCTGCTTACATACAAATCCAGTACAAAAGATTGGTGTCTTGCAGGGGAATAATACATTGTAATACTACCAATGTAAAGTGTTTTTTTCCCTATAGGCAGGTTGTTTTGCCCTCTTTGGGGCTCTTTAGTATGATGTAGGTGCTTTGTTATTGGACTCAAGCATTGGTTTTATCATTGATTTTAGGTTTAAGGCTATATGCCAGTTTTGCTGATAATTACATTAATTTTTATAATCACACTTACAAAGTGTGAAATTAATGCTTGAGCAGAACGAAAGCACCAACTATAGACAGCCTGTTTGCCCCGTTTGCAGCTCATCATCCCTCTATTGTATTAATCTTAGCGAAAAACAAATATACTAATCGGTGCAAAATTGCAACACTTATAACTCAAAATCCATTTCAATATAATGGGCAGCCCTATAGCAAAGGGTGGAATGTTTGAGGACATCAGCATCACCCATAATGACAAGTGAGAGAAAGAGTCCCAAAGTAGCGAAACAGGCTGCCTATGGTTGATGCTGTGTTATTTAAGCCTCATGTATTTCACAGTTTGCTACACTACTGGTTTAAACAACTGACAGAAGCATAAGGGGTGCCATATTAAAAATGCATTTTGATTTAGTAATCCACTCTGTGGATAATTTGTATATTCTATCCATTGTATATTTATTCCTTGCTGAACCAAATCCAATGGAGGTTTATCTCACTCTTTTAACAATACATTTATATTGTACAATGGGAGTCCCTGCTCTAAAGGATTTCCAAGGGGGTAGGTGCAGACCCTGTTCCAAGGAGCTTACAATCTAGTGTTTCAGTGCTTTGCTCAAAGAGCTTACAATCTTGTGTTTAAGGAGAACTTACCTCTGGGTACAGTGTAGAGAAATAAAATACATCCCTGATGTAAGACTGCAATAAGCATGTGACATAACATTAGTCCTGCCACTGCCAGAGTATTCCAGTCTTTGTTATAACATACATGAGTCAAAGAAAAAAAAATGGAATAAACCATGGGAGATTGAGAACACAATCATTAGTCCCATTAGGGAGATGAAGTCCATTTACAGCACATTGAAGTGAGTCCGTATGAAAATTCAATGGTATGCTGTATTTGTGGCTCCATTGTCCAGTAAACATTTAAATTTCTCAACATTCTTGAGTATCAATTTCCAGAAAATCTTTTTTTTATAACAAACAAAACTAATAACAATAAACAATTACAGTTTCCATGTTTTTAGGCAAAATTTAAGTGTGTGCATCTAGCTTTAGCTTGACAACATGTCTGGTAACAATGTATGGCGTCATCTGATGTTAACATCTAGATTTGGGGCATGATGGCCTTAGATAGTCGACGATGTTGGTTGTCACAATGAGTAAAAGGTGAGTGTCGCCTCTTGTATCTTATATTTAATAAAATAATATATGGAGGGAAAGGGGGGGTGCGTTAAGACCTTTGTGTAGATCTAGTGTCCCAAAGGAACATTATTTCTTCATGGGTGTCTAACTTGTTTAATAAAATATAATGATATCTTTCTAGTTTAAGGTTGAGATGTGTTTCCTGAATCCACATTTGTAGGGTAGGGTAGGGATTGACTCTTTTTTCCACATTCTCGAGATTAGTTGATGCACACTTTTAATCATGATTTGTAGCAATTTGGCATGTAGTTTTGAATCAAGTTTGGGATATTTGTGGAACAAAAATATGCTTGGGTCAAGGGGTATCAGAGTGCCGATGGTGTTCTGTATGTATGATGTAATCGATGTCCAAAGTGTTTGGATTTTAGGGCATGCCCACCAAATGTGGAACAAGGTGCCTTCATCCTGGCACTGTCTCCAACAATGGTTAGAAGAGTTAGGAAAGAGGTGTTTGAGTCTCTGTGGTGTAATGTACCACCTGGTTAGTAATTTAGTGTTGGTTTCTATGAGTTTTGCCCGAATGTGCCGATTTTTTTATAGCTGTAAACATGTAGTGCCATTGTATAGTTGGGATTAGAAATGGTAAATCTCTGTCCCACTCTTTTGTAAAGGTTGGCATATCGGTTTCACTTGGTGTGGTGAGCAGTTTGTAGGTTCGTTAGATTGTGTGGAGGTTGGGTGAGGATGAGCTACACATAATTTCAAACTGTGTGCGTTGTCTAGTCTAGTGTTGTTTATGTGTCGTTTGAAAGTAGTGGCTAAGTTGTAAGTATCAAAACCACATCTTAAAAAATCCATCGCCTAGTAGTTCAATAGACTGTCTGGGTAATAGCCTGCCATCTTCTACCAAGATATGAGCAGGAAGCAGGAGGTGCATGTCCCTGGTGCTCGTGGGAGCAAATGCTAGGCCTGGGGAGAAATTATCATTGTGTAATGTAGGTGTTAGTAGGGAAGGTATTGTGGTCAGGTTGGGGTGTGTCCTGACCATTTCTAGCCATGTGCTATACGTTTCTGAGATAATAGGGTTGTTGGGGTACTTAACTTTAGTTTGGTTTTAATCAATCCAGCAGAAAGCCCCTAGCTGAGTGCAGTCTGAAAGTTCATGTTCAAGCTTGACCCATAGTTTTTGATGGTGCTCTTCAAAAGAGCACCAGTCTATGATTCTGGAAAGGAATATAGTGTTCCTATATTCCCGTATGTTAGGGACCCCAAACCCCCTAGGGTAGGACTTCTATATAGGGTTGATTTGACAATTCTAGGTGGCTTAATTTTCCATACATAGTCATTAATAATTGATTGCAATTTTGGAATCATAGATTGTTTGAGAGGAATGGGAACGGTCTGCAGGACATATAAGATCTTTGAGATTATTGTCATTTTGGCTGCACTAATTCTACCAAGCCAGGAAATGGACTTAGGGGACCAGTTTGTAGTGTTCGAAGATATATTTGAGGTTAGGGTGTCATAATTTAGTTTGATTAAATCTGCCTGGGTTGGCGATAGGTGTATGCCTAGGTATTTAAGGGATTGGGTTCTCAATGTGAATGGGGCTATGAGTTGGAGGGATGTTAGATCTTTTGGCGTAATGTTAACTGGGAGAAGATCCAATTTCTCAAAATTAATGGAGAAATTGGACACCGTGCCATAGTTTCTGAGAATTGTGTGGGCGACTGTAAGGAATCCCACAGGGTTTGTAAGCATCATGAGGAGGTCGTCCACAAACAGGGCCAATTTATATTCTGAGGTTTTGATTTTAATGCTTTCTACTAGTTTTGATGAGCGTAAAATGGTGGTGAAGACCTCTATTGAAAGAACAAATAATAAGAGAGAGAGAGGGCAACCCTGTCGACTGCCATTTCGAATTGGGAAGGAATCAGACAGTAAGTTATTTAACTTAATTTTAGCAGAGGGTATAGTATATAGGGCAGTAATTTTAGATATGAATTCTTTGGGTAGGCCAAATTTGTGAAGGATGCATGTCAGAAATGTCTAATTTAACCGATCAAATGCCTTCTTGGCGTCTGTTGAAATGAAAAGAGTTGGGATTTTTTGTTAATGAGAGTAATGGAGTAAATGTAATGCTCTGACCGTATTGTCCTTAGCTTCTCTTTGTGGTACAAACCCTGTTTGGTCGCTGTGGATTAGGTAAGGAAGTGATAAATTGAGTCGATTGGCTAATATCTGTGAGTAAATTTTTAGGTCGACATTAAGCAAGGAAATGGGTCTAAAATTTAATGGGGAATCTGATGGTTTACCTGGCTTAGGCAAGACTGTTATGATTGCTTCCAGCATGCTGGATGGGAATGGTTGCTCTGGCCCTATAAGGTTGAAAAGGTTTAAGAGGTGTGGAGAGAGGGTTTGTTTAAATAGTTTGTATAGAAGTTACTAAAGCCATCTGGACCAGGACTTTTCCCTTGTTTAAGGGACTTAATAGCATCGACTAGTTCTTGATAAGTAATGACTTGGTTTAGTGATTGGAATTGTTCAGGATGTACATGGGGAGTTGGAGTTGGCCTAGGTATCTGTTACATAGCTGTTTGTGGTCTTCTTTGGTGCGAGAGGGGATTCAATTATATAGATTAGTGTAATAATTATGAAACTCAATGGCTATTTTTTTAGAATTTGTTGTCTTAGTAAAGTTATTAGTTGTTAGTGAGTGTATGTATGACAAGGATTGTTTACTCTTTAGTGCTCTAGCCAATAACCTACCTGGCTTGTTCCCTTGTATAAAATATTTTTGGTGTAGGAGGAACGCTATATTTTGGAATTTAATGTCTAAAAAGTCATTAAGTTGTTGTCTGGCCAAGTCTATATTTTTTTTAATTTCTAAGTCTGTGGGGTGTCTTTTGTGTGAGTAGTCTAGTTTAATTATTTCTTGTGTGAGTGTGAGGTATTTTTGTCTTGTTTGCTTATTTTTGATAGCTTTGGAAATGGTTTGGGTAATGTGATGAAAAGTATTTAGGTTCATTGCCCTGCTTGAAATGGCTTTCTTGTAAAAACAAGATACTGCTATTTTTATGATTTAGGTCATGAAACACTTTTGACCTTTTAAAGGGAGAATTTAGAACGTTAGCGTTGAAAGTAAGTACAGTAAATAATTGATCTGGTTTCCATTGAGCCATTGTATTAGTGTGTTATGTGGTGGTTGGATATAGTCCCTGCTAAATTATCATAATGAAGAGTGCAACACAGTACAAATATTTCAGTCAAAAACAGTACATGGAATAACCGTATAATAACAAATATAAAAACTAATAAAACATTTTTAAACATAACTTTTTGTAAACAATGGTAAGCTAACAGGTATTCCCTATTTGCAATAGCATGGAGGGTTATAAGGTGAGAGGTTCGCAACCTAATGTTGTGGGCCATACTGTTAGCTTTAAATTCTTATAGGGGGCTATTGAAGCCCCAGATTTTGGTAGACTGTGAGTCAATTAAGGCACAGAAACTTCACATCTAAGCAGAGTGAATTGCAGCAATATTTTTAAACATTAAAGCATGACATTATGAGGTTAGAGGAGGAAGTTCCTCTAAAGCAAGAAAGAGATAAACAACATAAGGATAATGGATTGATCTCACCCATTTTCTGTCACAGAGATCATGTTCTTTCTCTGTCTCTTGGGTGCTGCAGTTTGCCAGCTCGCCCTCTGAGGTTTTGGAGTTGTAGACGGGAGATTGTTCATTTGCTTGGTACTAGTCGATGATAGCTAGTTGCTGGCTGGAGGTGGTAGGTTTAGTTCCTTGCAAAAATCATCAATGTCTCCTGGATCCATACATGTTTTCCTCTGACCCTCCCATGAGAGTTGTATATGGCAGGGGAAGCCCCATCTGTATGTGATGTTGTGGTTTCTTAACAAGGTACTGAGTGGGTCAAATTCCCTTCTTCTTTGCAGGGTTCTTATCGAGAGGTCAGCATAGATTGAGAGTGCGGATCCTTGAAAGTACAGAGGTGAGGATGTCCTGTCTTGCTTCATGATGTCTTCCTTTTGCTGATAGTCTTGGAATTTTATGATTACGTACCTTGGTGGAAGACCTTCTTTGGGTCTAGGTCTCAAGGCTCTGTAGTATCTATCCAAGGCTATTGGAGTTAAGTGAGATGGGCCTTTAATAGATTTAAACAGGTCTTGTAAGTAGGCAAAGAGGTTCTCTGTATTGATGGTCTCTGGTATTCCTCTTATTCCAATGTTTTGGCGCCTGCTCCTATTTTCAATATCTTCCAGCTTGTCCTGGAGTTGAGAAATCACTGTATTCTGAGCTTGTACATTTTGAATAAGGTTTGCTATATCTGATTGTTGTGATTCAGATTCCTCTTCGAGGTATTCCACCCTGTCTCCTATTTCATGCATCTCTTTGCGAAGTTCTGAGATTTCCTCCTTGATGCAGGATTTTACCTGTGAGATTAGGTTAGAAAAGTCTTGCTTAGACAGTAGAGTTTCAAGAAAGGCTTGTGAGATTTGTATGGGTTTGGGGACCCGGGTTTCTGTTGTAGGCTGGAGCTGCGGTATATCTGACGCAGACTCCATAGTCTCTGACTGTGAATCAGTGTTTTCAAGTGGTTTAAATAATTTATTCATGGATGCAGTTATACTATGATTATTCTTAGGTACTCTCTCTGTCTGTGTATATGCAGATATAGAGGAGCCTGTCCGGCAAGTGCTCTTAAGTTGGTATGCCCCGGTATGATGTTACAGGCGTGTAATCAGAAGCTCTCTTGTTTCGGCATACTGCCAAGGGTGATTAGGTATAGGAAAGCGCCGATAGAGCAGTAAAGCTTGCTGTTTAGTCTATCTTGAGTGTAAAGCAATGACACTGTCGATATGTGTGGTTAGTGGTCAGGATAGGTGTGATAGAAGGGCTTAAAGAGAGATAGGTTACTACATGTTAGAGCCTATAGTCTCTATGCATATAGCTTAGTTGAGAGCCTTAGAGATGGACTTGATGTGAGTTTCATGACATAAGGGTAAAAGTATGGTACCTAAGCTGTAGTAGTTGGTAGCCCCAGTGATCCCTCATTGATACAGCAGGCTTAGATAGGCCTCGATGGAGTAGCGGATTCGAAACCTTATGATAGAAATTTCATGTAGATTGAAAGTAGGCTGAATTAGTTGAGTTTCGGGTTCAGCATGGTGCTGTTTGGTGTGAGTGTCGATGCCCTTTGACGATGCTTCTGATTGAGGCTGTATCAGGTATAGGCTGGAATATGCCCGAATGAAGCCTGGGCTTGATTAGATGTGTAGCTGTATATCCGGTCGGTTGATCACGTTCTCAGGTGTTGTAGGGGTCTGTGGTAGCCCAGGGCAGCATGATTAAGCCAATTTTAGCTTTTTCCAGCGGCCGGCCGCGTCACGAATGTGTGGTCACAAACTTCCTGAAGGCCTCAAAGTCGGTTGTTAGTTGAGGACTATTGACTGTATAGCTGCATCCTTGATTTGGATGATTTGTCTGCGCTTTTTGTGTTAGATCTGGGGCATTCTCAGGAGCTCACTCAGAGTGCAGCCATTCTCCTCGACAGCCGGCTCCACTCCGTCTCCCAGATTTAATTTTTTTAGTAGTGTTAGGTTTCTTAATTTATTTAATTGATAGTTATTTTAATTTTAGTATAATAGTAATGTTAGTTTAATTTATAGTTTAAACTTAGTTTTTTTATAAATTTAACAGGTAAGTTTTTATTTATTTTAAGATAATGATGTGGGAGGAGAGGGTTTAGCATTTAATAACTTTATTTACTGGCGGTGATGTCGGGGAGCAGCGGAATAGGGGTTAATATCTTTATTATAGTGTGGGCAATGTTGGGGTGCGGGGGAATAGGGGTTAATAACTTTAGTATAGTGGTGATGAATAGGGGTTAATACATTTTATTAGTGGTGGCGATGTTGGGAGTGGCAGATTAGGGGTTAATAACTTTAAAATAGTGTTTGCGATGCGAGAGGGCCTCGGTTTAGGGATTAATAGGTAATTTATGGGTGTTAGTGTACTATGTAACACTTTAGTTATGAGTTTTGTGTATAAAACTCATAACTACTGGTCTCAGATTGCAAAGCGGATCGTGTCGGTATAGGGTGTAATGCAAGCTTTTTAGCCTCACCGCAAAACTTGTAATGGCAGCACTATGGATATCCCATGCAAAAACGTAATTTGTTTGAGTGTGGGACTGACGTTGCGTTACAGGCTAAAATGCTTGCGGTACAGCTATACCAACAAGACTCTAATGCCATTTTTTCAGCGTTAAAGCACGAACGCAAAACTCGTAGGGCCCGATCTGATATGCAGTGTCGCCCGCAGAAGCCGGCGACACCAAATATTGCGCGGGTTTGGTATCACATATACGGCGTAACCTAGAAGTTACGCTCGTATATTTCACCCTTCGGCCGTAGTTTTTTGGCCCATAGAATGATATACCAAACCCGCGCAGTTTGGTATCCAGTATACAGCGTAAGGACTTACGTGGCGAAAATGGAGAAATCTTACTCCATTTTCCCCTCGCCACAAAATGCACCCGTAGTAAGCCTTATGCTGAGTATTGGAGCCCCGTAACTCCCTAAACTGCCTGCAAAATAAAACCTAACACCTAACGCATGCGCAATGTCTATCTACCTGTCAACCGCAATCCCCCGCCGCAATCCCTAATAAAGTCTTTAACCCCTAAACCGCTGCTCCCAGACCCCGCCGCCACCTACATTATATGTATTACCCCCTAATATGATCCCCCTACACCGCCGCCACCTATATTAAATGTATTAACCCCTAATCTGAGCCCCCTACACCGCCACCACCTATATTAAATGTATTAACCCCTAATCTGAGCCCCCTACACCGCCGCCACCTATTTTAAATATATTAACCCCTAAAATGATCCCCCTACACCGCCGCCACCTATATTAAATGTATTAACCCCTAATCTGAGCCCCCTACACCGCCGCCACCTATATTAAATATATTAACCACTAAACCTAAGTCTAACCCTAACACCCCCTAACTTAATTATTGTTAAAATAAATCTAAATAATATTAATATTAACTAAATTATTCCTATTTAAAACTAAATACTTACCTATAAAATAAACCCTAAGATAGCTACAATATAATTAATAATTACATTGTAGCTATTTTATGGTTTATATTTATTTTACAGATAACTTTGTATTTATTTTAACTTGGTACAATAGCTATTAAATAGTTAATAACTATTTAATAGCTACCTAGCTAAAATAATTACCAAATGCCCCGCAAAAGGCCCTTTTAAGGGCTGGTAATAGAGCTGATTACTTTTGTAATTTAGTTTCGGGTAGGGAAATTTTATTATTTCCGGTCTTCAGTTCCAGCGTCGCCGGTCTTCAGTTCCAGAGTGGACGGTCTTCAGCTCCGCGGTCATCGGTCTTCAACTCCTCCGCTCCGCGCCGGCTGGTTCCTGGAAGAAGAAGATGTCGCCGCTTGGAAGAAGACTTCACCGCCTGGACCTTCTCCGCCGGTCTTCTGGACAGGTAAGGAGCACTTGGGGGTTAGATTTAGGTTTTTTTAAGGGGGGATCGGGTGGGTTTTAGAGTAGGGGTGTGTGGGTGGTGGGTTGTTCTTTTTTTTACAGGTAAAAGTGTTAGGTGTAATGGTAACTTAGGTTAGGATTTATTTTACAGGTAATTTTGTAATTATTTTAACTAGGTAGCTATTAAATAGTTATTAACTATTTAATAGCTATTGTACCTAGTTAAAATAAATACAGAGTTACCTGTAAAATAAATATAAACCCTAAAATAGCTACAATGTAATTATTAATTATATTGTAGCTATTTTAGGGTTTATTTTATAGGTAAGTATTTAGTTTTAAATAGGAATAATTTAGTTAATATTAATATTATTTAGATTTATTTTAATAATAATTAAGTTAGGGGGTGTTAGGGTTAGACTTAGGTTTAGTAGTTAATATATTTAATATAGGTGGCGGCGGTGTAGGGGGATTAGATTAGGGGTTAATATATTTAAAATAGGTGGCGGCGGTGTAGGGGGATCATATTAGAGGTTAATATATTTAAAATAGGTGGCGGCGGTGTAGGGGGATCATATTAGGGGTTAATATGTTTAAAATAGGTGGCGGCGGTGTAGGGGGCTCAGATTAGGGGTTAATATATTTAAAATAGGTGGCGGCGGTGTAGGGGGATCAGATTAGGGGTTAATAAATTTAAAATGGGTGGCGGCGGTGTAGGGGGATCAGATTTGGGGTTAATACATATAATATAGGTGGCGGCGGTGTAGGGGGATCAGATTAGGGGTTAATACATTTAATATAGATGGCGGGGGTGTAGGGGGATCAGATTAGGGGTTAATAAATTTAAAATAGGTGGCGGCGGTGTAGGGGGATCAGATTAGGGGTTAATACATATAATATAGGTGGCGGCAGTGTAGGGGGATCAGATTAGGGGTTAATACATTTAATATAGGTTGCGGCGGTGTAGGGGGATCAGATTAGGGGTTAATACATATAATATAGGTGGCGGCGGTGTAGGGGGATTAGATTAGGGGGTAATACATATAATATAGGTGGCGGCGGTGTAGGGGGATCATATTAGGGGGTAATACATATAATATAGGTGGCGGCGGTGTAGGGGGGTTAGATTAGGGGGTAATACATATAATATAGGTGGCGGCGGGGTCCGGGAGCAGCGGTTTAGGGGTTAATACCTTTATTGTTAGGAGTGAGAGGGGGGAGTGCGGATAGAGGGGTATACGTGCTATTTTTGGGAGGCGTGTTAGACAGTAATGGGAGATTTAATATTTTAGTTAGTTTTTTTAGGCGGCGGCAGTTTCTAAAGTGCGCCGTATATCGGATCGCGCCCGTAATCTAGGTGTATTTATTTTTTTCAGAAGTTACTTTTTTTTTATTTTTAATTTTGTTTCCATATTTTTTAAAGCAGGCACTTGGATCAATTACAATTAACCTGCAATCATCATTATTAAAGAGACATTGTACTTTAGAATTCCATGTGTTTTATGCAATATGGATTTGTTTTAAAATTATAATAATGTGATGGAAGAATAGTATGCCATTGAACAAAGTTAAACTTAGTTGAGAAAGTTTCTTGTATGAGGCAATAACACTTGGATACAAAGGTATAATGCACTATATTGTCAGGATAAATTATTTGCAATTATGTTAATATTTTATGTAAATACCTTTTTAAATTTTTTCACCATATTGTCTGTCTCTTTAAAAATATTCATATCTCAGATATTCATTTTTAACTAAAACATCATCTGAATATAAACATTTTACAAACCTGTTTTATCGTCATCTTCTTTATTTAAATGTGTTCTGAAAAAGATTGTACATTAAACATATGTTGTCATCTTAATTAAATGTTTTTCTGAAAAAAGATTTGACATGAAACTTATGTTGCTATCTTCTTGAAATGTCTTGACAGTATTTTGGTGTCATCATATACTTTATCTACATGTCTTAATAAAAAGATTTGACATGATTCCTATGTTGATTTTTTACATATGTTTTTTAAAATGTCTTTACATGTTACACATACAATTTTAAAAACTATAATCCTAATACTTTGATTAAAGGCCTTCTTTCGTAAAAAAAATAAAAAATGTTTCAGACATATTGTTGTGATTGCCTGGTAAGTTATGAGTTAAAAAAAAGAATTGTATACAAGTAATGATTCTTTTTTGCTCTTAATGAGTTTTCAATTAAATAATTTGTTAAAAAAAAAATCACACACACATATATAAAACAAAAAGAAGCAGGCACTCACCGGTATTTAAATAAAGGATATCTTTTAATCCCACATTTCGGAGTATTACCTCCTTCCTCAGACATAACAAGAAAGTGAATAACAGCAACCTCTATATATATACACATGTGTGAACATAAAACCACCTACTAATCATAATCAAGTGATTTGAATCAGCTGGAAGCATCAGGCGCATAGCATGAGTCACTAGGGGCATCATCCGTAGCCTTAGTAACCAGCCAAACAAATTTAAACTAAACAACGTGGCTAATTAGATAAAAACAATGTTGCTCTTATGCTAACACTATATATCCCTGATCAACAACTACAACTTACTACAACTTAATATGGGCGGACTGCTGAGGTACTCATAAATACAACGGCAACTTCTAGGGCCATAAGCAAAAGTATAATGACTAACGGTTCAAAATATGAAGACATACATTAAAGATTCAGGAGATGTGATTAAATCCCTTAAAAATCTGGAAATAAATACCAATGATGTGCTAGTGACCTTGGATGTCACTAGCTTATACATGGTAATCCCCCAATCCGAAGGCCTGGCAGCGATCAGAAGACAAATTCTGAAATACCCCTATATAGGGCCACCTATGGAATTCATTCTGGACATACTGGAGATTTGCCTCAGGAAGAACTACTTCCGGTTTGAATGACAATTCTATCTACAATTGATGGGGACAGCGATGGGGTCCAGCATGGCCGTAACATACGCTAACCTATTCATGTCAGAGTTTGAGCATAACGGGACTGAGTGCTTCAATAGACCAGAGATCTTATATTTTCAAAGATATATAGATGATCTGCTGATAATCTGGAGGGCAGCGAAGAACTACTACAAATATGGTTCGATGAATTGAACAGCGAGCACACTACCCTGGAATTCAAAATGAACTACAGTAAAACAGAAATAGAATTCCTAGACCTGAAAATATAAGGATAACAACAAACTGGGTACAACCCTATATAGAAAACCGACCAACAGGAACTCACTCCTAGAAGCTTCAAGCTGCCACCCCCCCGGCACTTAAAAAAACGCTTCCAAAATCACAATTCTTTAGTGTACGGAGGAACAACACGAATACTGAACAGGCAGAAATCCAAACCAAACAAATGAGACAGCGCTTTATTGAAAGGGGCTACCATAACAAATTGTTACAACAACACATCTCAACGTTTAAAAAAGGAATCATTGGAGATACACCAGAAGAGGGTAACAAGAAAGAGAAAATGACTATGACTACCTATACAGCGGACAAGAATAAGTTCTCCACTATACTGAGAAATAACTGGGAGATACTAAGAACAGGCGAGACACTTCCTTTCAAATTGATGGATGTACCTAGAATAGGTTTCAAAAAAAGGAAAGTCACTCAAAGATACAGGGAGTGCAGAATTATTAGGCAAATGAGTATTGGGACCACATCATCCTCTTTATGCCTGTTGTCTTACTCCAAGCTGTATAGGCTCGAAAGCCTACTACCAATTAAGCATATTAGGTGATGTGCATCTATGTAATGAGAAGGGGTGTGGTCTAATGACATCAACACCCTATATCAGGTGTGCATAATTATTAGGCAACTTCCTTTCCTTTGGCAAAATGGGTCAAAAGAAGGAGTTGACAGGCTCAGAAAAGTCAAAAATAGTGAGATATCTTGCAGAGGGATGCAGCACTCTTAAAATTGCAAAGCTTCTGAAGCGTGATCATCGAACAATCAAGCGTTTCATTCAAAATAGTCAACAGGGTCGCAAGAAGCGTGTGGAAAAACCAAGGCGCAAAATAACTGCCCATGAACTGAGAAAAGTCAAGCGTGCAGCTGCCAAGATGCCACTTGCCACCAGTTTGGCCATATTTCAGAGCTGCAACATCACTGGAGTGCTCAAAAGCACAAGGTGTGCAATACTCAGAGACATGGCCAAGGTAAGAAAGGCTGAAAGACGACCACCACTGAACAAGACACACAAGCTGAAACGTCAAGACTGGGCCAAGAAATATCTCAAGACTGATTTTTCTAAGGTTTTATGGACTGATGAAATGAGAGTGAGTCTTGATGGGCCAGATGGATGGGCCCGTGGCTGGATTGGTAAAGGGCAGAGAGCTCCAGTCCGACTCAGACGCCAGCAAGGTGGAGGTGGAGTACTGGTTTGGGCTGGTATCATCAAAGATGAGCTCGTGGGGCCTTTTCGGGTTGAGGATGGAGTCAAGCTCAACTCCCAGTCCTACTGCCAGTTTCTGGAAGACACCTTCTTCAAGCAGTGGTACAGGAAGAAGTCTGCATCCTTCAAGAAAAACATGATTTTCATGCAGGACAATGCTCCATCACACGCGTCCAAGTACTCCACAGCGTGGCTGGCAAGAAAGGGTATAAAAGAAGAAAATCTAATGACATGGCCTCCTTGTTCACCTGATCTGAACCCCATTGAGAACATGTGGTCCATCATCAAATGTGAGATTTACAAGGAGGGAAAACAGTACACCTCTCTGAACAGTGTCTGGGAGGCTGTGGTTGCTGCTGCACGCAATGTTGATGGTGAACAGATCAAAACACTGACAGAATCCATGGATGGCAGACTTTTGAGTGTCCTTGCAAAGAAAGGTGGCTATATTGGTCACTGATTTGTTTTTGTTTTGTTTTTGAATGTCAGAAATGTATATTTGTGAATGTTGAGATGTTATATTGGTTTCACTGGTAAAAATAAATAATTGAAATGGGTATATATTTGTTTTTTGTTAAGTTGCCTAATAATTATGCACAGTAATAGTCACCTGCACACGCAGATATCCCCCTAAAATAGCTATAATTAAAAACAAACTAAAAACTACTTCCAAAACTATTCAGCTTTGATATTAATGAGTTTTTTGGGTTCATTGAGAACATGGTTGTTGTTCAATAATAAAATTAATCCTCAAAAATACAACTTGCCTAATAATTCTGCACTCCCTGTATACTACAAAATACTGATCCCGTACACTGCTATCGCTCCAAAACATGGTTAGAAGGGAACAAACCAGACTGTTATAAATACAGCGGATGCACTACCTGCAAGCTGGGAAATTCTTTCACCACCCAAGGCACAAAAAGAAGTATATCCATAAGCATAGGATGAACTGTACAACCAAGTATATAGTCTACTTACTGTTTTGTCTGTGCAGCTTGTTTTACATCGGTAAAACGAGCAACGACTTAAGAACCAGGATGGCGAATCATAGAAGTGCGATACGCACGGCGATTAAGAACCAAGACACGAACCAGCCGGTGGCCAGACACTTTCTACAGAGTAGACACAATGTAGCAGACTTGCACTACACCATCATTGATCACGTGCCACCCCTACAAAGGGGAGGAGATCGCAATAAAATACTTTTGCAAAGGGAAGCGAGATGGACATTTGAGCTTGAAACTCTGAGCCCTAAGGGTTTGAATACAAAAATAGAATGGCATAGCTTCATGTAGCTGTAGCTATTTGTATTCTGGGTAGTACACCCTAGCATACTGTTTATTCCCGTGTTTATTCCCTTGTGTTCCCCCTGTAAATTGTCTCCCTTTGTCTTTTCCTGATTTTCCCTTGTTTTTTCGCCTGTTTATTCCCTATGTTTTCCCCCTGTTTTTCCTTACTCTTTCCTCCCTCTACAGTCTGCTCCTCTGTCTATGAGTCATGCTATGTCATTCTCTTTTGTCTAAGTGTCATACTATGTCATTCTCATTTGTTTTATTGCTCATTTTTATTGCTTTTTTTGCTCTTATTTCTGTACTTCTACTATGTTTTTATTTTTCTCTTTTATTTTATCTTCTCTTTTTTTCCTTTTTTTTCTTTTTTCTTTTTTTCTTCATATTATTATTTTTTTTTTTTTTTTTTTTTTTTATTAAATTTTTATTGAGGATAAATAAATGGTTTACAGGCATGAAATCAAATTACATTCTTCATAGGTACATGCATTCTCATAGGTACACAAAAACAAAGTATAAGGCAAGATAAAGCATGTCTTTGATTACATAAATAGAGTATAAAGCTAGATAGAACATGTCTTCTCAGCATGAACCTGTCAGTTACATATTGATGAACAAACAAAATCCTCATTTTGTAGTCCCTTGTATAAACAAAGCAGACCACTCTTGGGTCTAATGAAATAAACTTGAGTGGGTAAATCAAGGGGTAGTATAATAAAAGCGTCCCAAGAGGACTGTACTAACCTCAGAACCAAAAAGTTAGCCATAATAAAATGAAAAAAAGAGGGATAGAGAGATTGTAGGCTAATGGTCCCAACTGAACTTGTAACTAATTAGTGCGAGTATAATAACTTGCTCAGTGGGTTATCACATAAATGTGTGTAAACGGATTATCTAGCTGGGCTTATTTCCAGTTATAAGTATAACTGTGGTTGGCAGACCTTATTATATGATTAGTAAACAGGAACAGGCTGCTTAGCATGTGAGGAAATAGGAGTAAGAAGGCAGTCAGATAGGGTGGGCCACGGTCAGGGGTTTCAGTGAGGTATAAGCTAATACTTCCTCTTTATTACGTTCGTGTGAGTTGAGTTAGGTCTGCTCATAAGTGGCATGTGTTGTGCAACAGGGATATAATATAGGAAATGTGACATATAGAACTCCTGCACAAACCGTAATTAGATATGTGATATATGGAGGGTTGATCTAAATAAGGTATAGATTTAAATAACATCTCTCTCATAGTATTGTCAAAACTGGCACAATAAAAACAGACTCACTTAAGCCCCGCTGCTTCTGGTTTATATAATATTGTCTCTGTACAGTTAAATTGTCACACTGGCCGGTTTAGGTAAATTAAGTATATAGGTATGGGGAGCCCAAAGTGGAACAGGAGAGCCCGGCAACATGGAGTGTATAACTATATTGATGCCTATCCTACACTTTAACACATACTGAATAGAATAATCTACTAAAGCTCACGCTATTGCCACCAGGCCGCGATGATGCGGTGTGAATAGTGAAGCTAGGGCGGAAAGTCAGTTAGCCCACTCCATTGCGGTCATGCTGGGTAGATCTCCGGTACCAGACTTCCCTCAAGCAGCACAGCTCCGGGGAGAATGCGGGAGTATTGGCTGGTAACAAGGCTGCTTCCGGAGCCAGGTTTGTATCATCGAGCTCTAGGCAGGGCCATTGGGGATATGGAGAAACAGTACCTGAGTCCCTGTATGTATTAAGCGTCTCCATGATCGTGGGAGCAAAGGGTGGCGGCGGGCTAACCAACAGATGAGGAGCTCCAGCCGTCTCTCTGGCAGTTGGGTGTCTGGGATCCTGCTGGATGTGGGAGCCGTAAGTGTGGTTGTCTTTAGCAGGCAGTAAACCAGTAGATAGCCAGTCCTTTTCATGGTCCACCATATTTACGTTAGCTACAGGAGTGGTACAACCCAGGATTGACTTTGTCTCCCTCTCCTCGGCTGGGTCGGAATTGGTAGGGTTTATTCCTCGTGAGGATTTTTGCGAAGGAGGGTCAAAAGGCAAACTAGTACCGCTTGTCTGTGTCGCACCAGCGGTTATGGCGTATGAGGTCTCATGGGTGACCGACTCCATAGGCTTGAATAGGTCCTCGTCCAGCTGGGTAAGATGCTGCAGCAACAAGTTCTCCAGTACTTGAAGGATTTGTGTCTCCATTTTTGCAGCAAGGGGTAGTAGTATCCAAAGCTTAGTTTGTGACTGCGCACTCAGGGCACAGCTAGTTGTGGGGACAGGCTGAGGCTTCAATAGCAGGGAAAGGCCTCAAAGTAAAAAGTCCGGTTCTGAGGGCAGTGAAGCCCGGTCCCTCTCCAAAACCCTGTTTCTGGGAAGCAGACCTCTTCAGACAAGCCTCTCCACTATTTAGAGCAGGGTACTAATAAAAATACTGCTTTAAATCAGAGATAGATAGAAGAAGCTTGAGGAGCTGAAGTTCAGTGCGACCTGCAAGATGGCCGCCGCCCGGGTGTCATTATTATTTTTTTTATTATTATTTAGCTGCACCTCCATCATAGACAGTGTTTAGACAGCAATAAACCAGAGAGCATGCTTCTTCCTATGTGTGTGCTTGCTGTGCCGCTACACAGGTTAGCACGGTCTCTGCAAAGGCTAAAAAAAAATAGAGCTCCCATAAATATGCCGATTGGGTGTAGCATTGCTGGTTTAGTTAGCATTATTGTAATATCAACTGTTCATATATTCTAAGTGAGGCATTAAGAGTTAGGCAAAAGAATTATACAAGAATCATAACAAGGATTGAACAAGGGACAAGACACTAGCCAAGTGCTGTTGTAATACTGTTTTTTATGTATTTCACTGTTTCCCTCTTTTGAAAAATGCTCAATATATTCATGTTTCTTTTGGCTACCTATTTTCTCTATAAACTACTCTATTCAATTACTCCTTCCCACTCACCACCTGCACTATTTATTAGCCCATCTCTTTTACTCTTCCTTCACTTTTGCTCTCATGAACTTCACACATTCCTAAACACACTATCTCCTCTCTGCACATCATCCCAAAAATTCTCAATACTGCAAATATTTTTCTCATCTTATGTCACTCTCCCTCTTGCTCATACTAGCTGCTGGCAATATCTCCCATAATCCTGGTCCCCCCACAACTTCCTAGCCATAGAACTAGAAAACAAAAACTTTGATAATTTTATTCAAATTACTCTTGTATCTAAAGCAAACACCACTTTTTCTTGTGCACTCTGGAACTCTCCCTCTGTTTGCAACAAGCTCACTTCTAGCCATGACCTCTTTATCTCCCACTCCTTCAACCTTTTTGCTCTCACAGAAACCTGGCTCTCTCCTTCAGACACAGCATCCACTGCTGCATTGTCACATGCGGTCTCCAATTCAGCCACAACCCTAGATCTGGAAAAAGACAAGGAGGTGGTGTAGGTATTTTACTTTCCTCTTTTTGTACCTTTCAACAAATGCAACCCATCTCTTCCCTCACATTTTCCTCATTCGAAATCCACATGATTTGCTTATTCTCTCCCCTCTCTATATGTGTTAGTCATATACTCCTCAACTCAAATTCTAGATCATTTGGCTGCCTGGCTACCTTATTTCGTCTCCTCAGACACCCCTGCCCTCATTCTTGGGAACTTCAACCTCCCTGTTGACAATCCCACTGCCTTCTCTGCAAAACAACCTCTACAACTCACTTCCTCTTTTGGACTGTCACAATGGACTAGCTATCCCACTCACAAAGATGGTTAATCCCTTGATCTGATTTTCAGCTATCAATGCACTCTTTCAAACCTCATAAATTCACTCCCTACAACTCTCCCCTAACACCAAACTCCACAGAAGCATTAAGTCACTAGATCAGCAACAGCTCTCTCAAACCTCTGCTCTCTTCCATCTCCTTCTTTTCCTGCCCTGACCAATCTATATTACTACAATTCCACCCTTACATCAGTCCTTGATACTTTGGCCCCTTCTACCATTGCTCTGAAGTCACACACTCATCCTCAGCCCTGACATAATCCTCTGACGCGCTACCTACGCAGATGTTCCCACATTGCTGAGTGACACTGAAGAAAATCTCGGTGTTCAGCTGACTTTCTTCACTACAAGTTTATCTTGAGCTCCAACTATTCTGCCCTTAACCTTTCTAAGCAAAATTACTTCTCTACTCTTCTTCAAACCCAAAACATATGTTCTCCACTTTCAATACTCCTCTCTGCCTATCCCCACCTCCTATTACAACTTCTCTCTCAGCTCAAGATTTTGCCAGCCAGTTCAATAACAAAACAGATTCCATCAGAAACAAAATCATCTCTTAACATACTACCTGTCTCTAACCCCCTCATATGCTCACACTCATCCAAAGCCACAAAGACATAAATTCAGCTCTTTTGCCTCTGTTACTGAGGAAGATGTTTTTGCCCTTATACTGTCCTCTCACCTCACTACCTGTCCCCTTGATCCCAACCCCCTCACAGTTACTCTCTCCCTCTTTTCTACCCTTACACCTATACTCACAGACATATTCAACCTCTCCCTCAATACTGGTATATTTCCCTCATCTCTAAAACATGCACTGGTTACACCTATCCTCAAAAAACCTTCTCTCGATCCAACCTCCCTATCCAACTACCGCCCTATTTTCCTACTCCCCCCCTTGCTTCAAAACTTCTTGAAAAGCTATTATATGCACATCTATCACATTTCCTTATTTTACACTCCCTCCTTGACCCACTGCATTCTGGATTTCGCCCCAACACACTCCACAGAGACAGCTATCGTTAAGGTTACTGATGACCTACTTACAGCAAAATCGGAAGGCCACTTCTCTCTTCTAATCCTCCTTGATCTTTTGATACTGTTAACCACCCTTTTTTGCTCAAAACCTTCCAATTCTTCGGCATTTGCAACACAGCCCTCTTGTGGTTCTCTTCCTACTTGTCTACCTGTACCTTTAGTGTAGTTTTCTCTGGAGCATCCACTGCCCCTTTACTACTTTCTGTTGGGGTACAGCAAAGCCCTGTCATTGGTCCCATTCTCTTCTCAATCTATATGTCAACATTAGGTTCCTTATTAAAGTCCCACAAGTTTCAATATAATTTGTATGCTGATGACACCCAAATCTACGTCTCTGCACCAGACCCATCTCCTTCCTTGCTAATGAGTGTCACTAACTGTCTTTCTCATATCTTATCCTGGATGTCCTCTCACTACCTTAAGCTAAATCTCTTGAAAACTGAGCTCCTTATTTCCCCCCCTTCTTCCAAAATCTCCACCCTTCCATTTTTCTATAACTGTTGATAATTCCATCATTACCCCAACCCTGCATTCCTAATGTCTTGGGGTCACACTTGACTCAGATCTTTCTTTCCCTCCTCACATTCAGTCTTTAGCCAATTCCTGCCGATTCCACCTTAAAAGCATCTCTAAAAGTCAAAATTTGTTACACAAGACAGAACTAAGAATTTAATACACTCTCTCATCCTTTTATGCCTTGACTACTGCAACTCCATCTGTTCTGGTCTCCCTAGCTGCCGTCTAGCTCCTTTGCAACCCATAATGAATGCCTCTGCCAGGCTTGTCTTCCTTACGCATTGATCTTTATTTGCAACACCTCTCTGCCAATCCCTTCACAGGCATCCTCTATTCTCCAGAATCAAACACAAAATTCTGACTCTGACATTCAAGGACCTCAATTGCACATCTCCCCCTATTTATATCAGACCTTCTCACCAGATTTTCTTCCCTTCATCCCCTTTGCTCTGCTCACAACCTCCTCCTCTCCTCCTTTCTTGTCACTTCCTTACATACCCATCTACAGGACTTTTCTAAACTGGTTCCTATTTTGTGGAACTCTCTGCCTCACTCCACAAGTCTCTCCCCTAGTTTTAAAAGTTTCAAGCACTTCCTAAAAACTCTACTGCTCAGGGATGCATACAACCTACACTAACTTTTTCTATCTCCAGTTCCTCTCCTCCTTTGTTATCCCCTTGAACCCCATTAGCATGTAAGCCTATGAGCCCAGATGTTTGCAGATCACCTTCATAACAGCTGACTACAACAGTGCAACAACTCGGCAGGGCCCTCTACCTGCTTGATCCCTATAAATGTTAGCTTGCATATCATGCCTCTGTTTATAACACTAGGGAATCTGTTGGTGCTCTACAAATAACTGACAATAATAATAATAATAATAATAATTATATATATATATATATATATATATATATATATATATATACATACAGTATATATATATATGAGAGAGAGAGAGAGAGAGAGAGAGAGAGAGAGAGATGTAAAAAAAATGTTTTAATGTGTTTTGAATAGAAAAACTTGAAATGACTATGTATATATATATTTTATTTTTTTAAATAAAAAGAACATTTTCTTCTATTTGAAGAACATTGGAATGTTAAGGAGAATACTTTTTTCAGAAAGTTATTTCTCCTTAATTTATTTCTGAGAGTCTTTGTAGATTGTACAAAGCGTCTTCATCAATGCAGATCCAGGAAGCTTGTTCTTTCTCCCATTATTTGTTCTATGTATGGAAGTTTCTGATGTCCCTTTGCACATTCTATATCAGCTTTATTACTTTGGCTTGCTATTTTCTTAGAGCAGGGATCACAATCTGTTTTCTTTATAATCCTTTTGGACTCCTCTGCAAAACAATCTTTGTTCTAGTTCTAGGATGTGTTTTTTTAATTAATCTTTTTGGACAATATTTTCTGCTGACACTAGTTTCTTGAGTTGGGTGCAGTCTAGGATTGAGGAAAGCGCAAGGAGTTAGTTTCCAGACAGCTCAGCATGCTAATGCACTGTGGTTGAGTTCTGTAGCAACCCGAGGGTTGCAGGTTTGATCCCCGGCAAGGTCCACTCAGCATTTCATCCATCCAAAGTCGATAAAATGAGCAGCGCCTTGAGACCCTTACGGGTGATTAGCCGCGCTTTACAAGTACCCAATACAATACATACATTTCTTCTACTTGTTTTTTTCTCAAATACAATACGTGTATCTGTTTTTAAAGTCAGTTAAGGTATCTGCCGTGGCAGAAAGGATCCTCTAGTTTCCTTACCAGTCACTTGAATTTGACTTGAACTGAGTTCTGTACTATTCTGCATTTCACATCCTAGGAATGAATTTTGTGAGGTGGATCGCTTCAGTTTACTATTGCTTCATTGGGGAGAAGGGTTTCTCCTTCAGAGGGTTCTATACCAGTTTGTGAATCCATGACTCTGGTTTTATTTTTTAGACCTTTATGGTCTTTTGTTTTATATATTCCATATGCTTTGCCAGAACCAGGGACATTTAATCTCAATTTCTACAGCTATATAATATTTAAACTAGCTTTGCTTTTTATTTCTTCATCTGTTGTCCCACTCAGAGTCATAGGCCTATATTTATCAAAGGTCTTGCGGACCTGATCCGACAGTGCTGATCAGGTCCGCAAGACCTCGCTAAATGAGGAGAGCAATACGCTCTCCGCATTTAACATTTAACGCCGCCCCCTGCTGACTGGCCGCCAGCAGGGAGGTGTCAATCAACCCGATCGTACTTGATCGGGTTGATTTCCGGCAATTCCTGTCTGCCTGCTCAGAGCAGGTGGACATGGTTATGGAGCGAAGACTCGCCAGAAACACGGCTCTTCAAGTTCCGTACAGAGCTTGATAAATATGGGCCATAGTTATCATTAGACTTCTACAGCAGTGAAAAAATTATTTTGGACTAATCTTTCAGAATGAATATTCAGAAAAATTAATTCTGATGCATTATTTGGTATTTGTTTAGTTTAAAACTAAATTAATATTGAATATTTGGGGAACATTTACATTTAATGTTCATTTGCTAAAAGTGAATCTGTAGCCTTATATTTACTCTCTAGCTTGCTGGTGAGCCGCGCTAATCCCGACCCTGCTTCACAGAGCCCCGTGTTGGGCTAAAAGGAGGCATAGCGTGATGGATCCCACAGCCTGAACTAAAGGATCTTATTCTTTAGTGCAGGCTCTTGGATGCGCCGTGCTAAGCCTCCTATTAGTGCAGTCTGTGGCTCTGTGAATGAGAGTCAGATTAGCGCAGCTCTTCAGCACGCTGGAGGTAAGTATTTAACCCTTTAATGCTAATTTAAAGGATACTAATGAATACTGACAAATTTTGTCAGTATTTGTTAATTTTCTTTAAATTAGCACATTCATTTGGATTCATTTTGAATATCCAAATATAAATATTTGTGTAACAAATTCACAGAGAGATAGATATATTGTATATACAGATACATCTAGAAATATATATTTAAAAATAAATGAAGAACATTGGAATTTCTATACAAAATACTGTTAAGTATCACTCCCTTACCCACAACCCCCAGTCATTTGACCGAAGGGAAATGGAGAAAAAGGGAGCAACACAAAGTGCAGAGGTGCCTGAGGTTCAAGTAAAAAATATAAGTGTCTATAAAAAGGGTGGGGCTGTGGTCTCGCCGTGTCCAGAAATAAATAGATTTATTTTGTTTTCTTTCTTAACACACGGTGAGTCCACGGAATCATCAATTACTGTTGGGAATCAATACCCAAGCTAGAGGACACAGCTGATTAGGGAGGGACAAGACAGGTAACCTAGACAGAAGGCACCTCTGCTTGCAAAACTTTTCTCCCAAAGGAAGCCGCAGTTGAGGCAAAAGTATTGAATTTGTAAAATTTGGAAAAAGTATGCAGAGAAGACCAAGTTGCCGCCTTGCAAATCTGTTCCACAGAAGCGTCATTCTTGAACGCCCAAGAAGAAGAAACAGCCCTAGTGGAATGAGCTGTAATTCTCTCAGGAGGCTGCTGTCCAGCAATCTCATAGGCCAAATTAATTATACTTCTCAACCAGAGAGAAAGAGAAGTAGCTGTAGTTTTCTGACCTTTACATTTCCCAGAGAAACAAACAAACAAGGCAGAAGACTGGCGAAAATCCTTAGTTGCCTGTAGGTAGAATTTCAGAGCACTCACAACAAACGTTCCTTATGGGAAAAGGGATTAGGACATAGAGAAGGAACAGCAATTTCCTGACTAATATTCCTATCCGAAACAACCTTATGAAGGAACCCTAACTTAGTACGAAGGACCACCTTATCAGCATGAAAAATAAGATATGGAGATTTGTATTGCAAAACTGAGAATTCCGAAGAAATAGCAACAAGAAATGAAACCTTCCAAGATAACAACTTAATATCTATATAATACATAGGCTCAATCAGAGCCTGCTGCAAAACTTTAAGAACAAGGTTAAGTCTTCAAGGTGGAGAAACTAACTTAAACAAAGGCCTGATTTTAATCAGGGCCTGACAAAAAGATTGCACTTCTGGCATATCCGCCAGACGCTTATGTAGCAAAATGGACAGAGCAGAAATCTGACCCTTCAGAGTACTTGCTGACAAACCCTTCTCCAGACACTCCTGGAGAAAAGTCAATATCCTAGGAATCCTGACCCTACTCCAAGAGTAGCCCTTGGATTCACACCAATAAAGGTATTTACGCCATACTTTATGGTAAATCTTCCTAGTTACAGGCTTGCAAGCCTGAATCATGGTCTAAATTCCTCAGAGGAAGTCTCCAAGGTGGAAGAGAAGACATTTCCACTAGGTCTGCATACCAAATCCTGCGTGGCCACTCAGGAGCCATGAGAATTACCGATGCCCTCTCCTGCTTGATACGAGCAATGACTCGTGGAAGGAGAGCAAACGGAGGAAACAGGTATGCCATCCTGAAATCTCAGGGGACCAACCAGAGCATCAATCAGAGCTGCCTGTGGATCTCTCGACCTCAAACCGTACTTTGGGAGCTTGGTATTCTGCTGAGACACCATCAGATTCAACTCCGGAACTCCCCATTTTAAGGTCAGGCTGGAAAACACCTCCGGATGGAGTTCCCACTCCCCGGGATGAAAAGTCTGTCTGCTCAGAAAATCCGCTTCCCAGTTGTCCACTCCTGGAATGTGGATAGCAGAAAGATAGCAGTTGTGAGCTTCGCCTACAAGATAATTTGAGTCACCTCCTTCATGGCTAAGGAACTCCTAGTTCCTCTCTGATGGTTGATGTAAGCCACCGAGGTTATGTTGTCTGACTGAAATCTGATAAACTGGACTGAAGCCAACTGAGGCCACGTCATCATAGCATTGAAAATCACTCTCAACTCCAAGATGTTGATTGGTAGAACAGACTCTTCCCGAGTCCACAGGCCCTGTGCCTTTAAAGAACCACAGACAGCTCCCTAGCCCAGCAGGCTGGCATCCGTGGTGACAATCACCCAGCAATGTCTCCGAAAGTATCTTGTCAACTGATCTAAATCTATCCTTTGGGATAGATCTGCAGAATCCCCGTTCCATTGTCTGAGCATACAAAGTTGTAGAGTTCTCAAATGGAACCGAGAAAAAGGAACAATATCCATGCAAGCAACCATTAGTCCAATTACCTCCATACATTGAGCCACTGAAGGTCGAACAGAAGACTGAATGGCACCTGGATCAGTATGTTGTCCAGATATGGAGCCACAGCAATACCTTGAGACATGACCACTGCTAAGAGAGCTCAAAATTCTGGGAGCTGTAGCAAGGCTGAACGGAAGTGCCACAAACTGAAAGTGCCTTTCCAGAAAGGCAAACCTCAGACATTTTTGATGATCCCTGTGAATGGGAACATGAAGTTATGCATCCTTTAGATCTATGGTTGTAATGAACTGACCCTCTTTTACTAAAGGAAGAATGGAACTTATCGTCTCCATCTTGAAAGATGGTAGTCTGAGAAATTTGTTTAAAAACTTTAGGTGTAGTATTGGTCTTAAAGTTCCCTCCTTTTTGGGAACTACAAACAGATTGGAATAAAACCCCAGCCAGACCCTGTTCCTGAACTGGAACAGGTACAATAACTCCCAGGGAGGAGAGATCTTGAACACAGTTCAAGAACACCCCTCTCTTTGTCTGGTCTGCAGATAATCTTGAGAGGTGAAACCTCCCCCTGGGAGGAAAAGTCTTGAATTCCAATTAGTAACCCTGTGATACTATGTCCACAGCCCAAGGATCTGGGACATCATATATCCAAGCTTGAGAGAACTGAGAAAGCCTGCCCCCCACTAGATCCAGTCCCGGATCGGGGGCAAACCCCTCATGCAGACTTAGAGTCAACTGCGGGCTACTTTGATTGCTTCCCCTTGTTCCAAGCCTGACTGGGCTTCAAAGAGGGCTTGGATTGATCCTGCTTGTAGATGTAGGGGAAGACTTACCTCTGAAGTTACGAAAGGACTGAAAACTACTTGATGACCTTTCATTCTATTCTTCCTATCTTGAAGTAGAAAGGATCCTTTTCCCTCTTTAATATTAGAAATAATTTCTGTAAGCCCTGGACCCAAACAATCACCTAGATTATGAGTTTTGTCGGTAAAGCGTGCGGGGCTAATGCTCAGTTTCAGCTCACCGCTCACCTACAAACAATGCTGGTATTACAGGTTTTTTTCAACCCGGCGTTAGGCTCTAAAAAAGTGAGGCAAAGAGCAAAATAATGCCTCCACATCTCACCTCAATACCAGCGCTGCTTACGGTAGCGGTGAGCTGGCTAAACGTGCTCGTGCACGATTCCCTATAGGAATCAATGGGGCAGAATCGGCTGTAAAAAAACCTAGACACCTGCAAAAAAGCAGGTTCTTCAACTTCTAACGCAGCCCCATTGATTCCTATGGGGAAAGAAAATTTATCTCTACACTGACTTAACACCCCTAACATGAACCCCGAGTCTAAACACCGCTCAATCTTACACTTAATAAACCCCTAATCTGCCGTCCCCGATATCGCCACCACCTGCATTATATTATTAACCCCCTAATCTGCTGCTCGGACACCGCCACCACCTACATATACTTATGAACCCCTAATCTGCTGCCCCCAACATCGCTGCCGCCTACATTTTAGTTATTAACCCCCTAATCTGCCCCCCCCAATGTCGCCACAAATATATTAAATGTATTAACCCCTAATATGCCGCCGCCAACTATAATAAAGTTATTAACCCCTAAACCTAAGTCTAACCCTAGCCCTAACACCACCCTAAATTAAATATAATTTAAATAAATCTAAATAACATTACTATTATTAAATAAATTATTCCTATTTAAAACTAAATACTTACCTATAAAATAAACCCTAAGCTATCTACAATATAACTAATGGTTACATTGTAGCTATCTCAGGGTTTATTTTTATTTTACGGGCAACCTTTGTATTTATTTTAACTAGGTACAATAGTTATTAAATAGTTATTAACTATTTAATAACTACCTAGTTAAAATAAAGACAAATTTACCTGTAAAATAAATCCTAACTTAAGTTACAATTACACCTAACCCTACACTGTAATAAAATGAATTACCTAAACTAACTACAATTAAATACAATTAAATTAAATAAACTAAAAAACAAACACATAAATTACAAAAAATAATAAAATAATTACATTTTTTTTAAACTATTACACCTAATCTAATCCCCCTAATAAAATAAAAAATCTAACCTAACCTAATAAAATCCCCCCCAAAATCAAAAAAGCACTACCCTATACTAAATTACAATAGCCCTTAAAAGGGCCTTTTGCGGGGCATTGCCCCAAATTAATCAGCTCTTTTACCTGTAAGAAAAAAATACAATACCCCCCCAACATTAAAACCCACCACCCACACACCCAACCCCTACTCTAAAAACCCCACCAATCCCCCCCTTAATAAAACCTAACCCTAACCCCTTGAAGCCCCTTGAAGATAACCCCTACCTCTGTGCAATCAGCAGTAGGATTGAAGTATCAATCCTATTGGCTGATCCAATCAGCCAATAGGATTGAGCTTGCATTCTAATGGGCTTGTTCCAATCAGCCAATAGAATGGCAAGCCTCAATCCTATTGGCTGATTGCATCAGCCAATAGGATTTTTTTCTCTACCTTAATTCCGACTTGGCTGATAGAATCCTATCAGCCAATCGGAATTCAAGGGACGCCATCTTGGATGACCGTCATTTAAAGGAACCTTCATTCTTCATTTGGATGTCATTGGAAGAGGATGCTCCGCGTCGGCTGGCTTGAAGATGACCCGCTCCGCTCCGGATGGATGAAGATAGAAGATGCCGCCTGGATGAAGACTTCTGCCCGTCTGGAGGTCCTCTTCTGCCCGGATCGGATGAAAGACTTCTGCCCTCTGGAGGACCACTTCTGCCTGGTTGGGTGAAGACGTCTCAAGGTAGGGGTGATCTTCAAGGGTTAGTGTTAGGTTTTATTAAGGGGGGATTGGGTGGGTTTTAGAGTAGGGATGGGTGTGTGGGTGGGTGGGGTTTTAATGTTGGGGGGGTATTGTATATTTTTCTTACAGGTAAAAGAGCTGATTACTTTGGGGCAATTGCCCCGCAAAAGGCCCTTTTAAGGGAGCCTATTTGTAATTTAATATAGGGTAGGTTTTTTTTTTATTTTGGGGGGCTTTTTATTTTATTAGGGGGATTAAGATTAGGTGTAATTAGTTTTAAAAAATTGTAATTCTATTATTTTTTGTAATTTAGTGGGGGGGGTTCGTATTTTAGTTTATTTAATTTAATTGTATTTAAATGGTAGTTAGTTTACGGTAATTAATGTAATTATAGTGTAGTGTTAGGTTGTAATTGTAACATAGGTTAGGATTTATTGTACAGGTAAATTTGTCTTTATTTTAACTAGGTAGTTATTAAATAGTTAATAACTATTTAATTACTATTGTACCTAGTTAAAATAAATACAAGTTGCCTGTAAAATAGAAATAAACCCTTAAGATAGATACAATGTATTCATTAGTTATATTGTAGCTAGCTTAGGGTTTATTTTATAGGTAAGTATTTAGTTTTAAATAGGAATAATTTATTTAATAATAGTAATTTTATTTAGATTTATTTTAAATTATATTTAAGTTGGGGGGTTAGACTTAGGGTGTAGACTTAGGTTTAGGGTTTAAACCACTTTAATATAGTGGCTGGGACGTTGTTGGGGCGGCAGATTAGGGGTTATATATGTAGGTAGTGTCGGCGATGTTAGGGACGGCAGATTAGGGGTTAATAAAATTTAACTAGTGTTTGCGAGGCGGGAGTACAGGGGTTAATTTTTAGTTTAGGTGTTAATACATTTATTTATAGTGGCGGTGATCTCCAGTTCGGCCAGGATTAGGTGTTAAAAATTTTATTATAGTGTTTGCGATTGAGGGGGAGGGCCATCGGATTAGGGTTAATAGGTAGTTTATGGGTGTTAGTGTACTTTGTAGCACTTTAGTTAAGAGTTTTATGTTACGGCTTGTGTAGCCCATAAAACTCTTTAACTACTGACTTTTAAATGTGGTAGGAGTCTTGACTGGAGAGGGTCTACCCGCTCACTTCTTCCAAGACTCCTAATACCGGCATTAGGAAAATCCCATGGAAAAAATAGGATACGCAATTGACATAAGGGGATTTGCGGTGATGCTCGAGTCGGCGGAATAAAAGTGAGCGGTTCACCTGTACCTTCAAGACTCGTAATACCAGCGGGCGTTATAAAAAGCAACATTGGGACTCTCAACGCTGCTTTTTAAGGCTAACGCAAGACTCGTAATCTAGCCGCATGTATTTCCTTATAAGGGAGAGCCAAAAGTTTGACCTTAGAGGATACGTCTGCTGACCAAGACTTCAGCCAACAAGGCTCCACGTCCTAGAATGGCAAAGCTAGATGACTTAGCACTCAGTCTAATCACCTGCAAAATGGCATCTGAAATAAAAGAGATTAGCCATCTTAAGAGCTTTATTTCTTTCTTGAATCTCTTTCTAAAGGAGTTTCTACCTGAAGAGAGTCAGGACAATGCATCAAACCAGTAAGATGCTGCACTTGTCACTGTGGCAATACATACTGCAGGTTGCCATAAAACACCAAGATGAACGTAAATTCTCTTTAAAATAAACCTCCATCTTTTTATCCAATTAGGATCTTTAAAAGAGCAACTATCTCCTCAATAAGGAGTAGTTGGCCTCTTGACTAGAGAGTAGAAATAGTCCCTTCTACTTTAGGAACCATATGCCATGGCTTCGCAATAGTCTTCGACTGGGAAAAATTTTCTAAAAATAGGAGGACATGGAAAAGGATAACCCCGGATTATCCACGACAGGAGTGTCACAGTCGTTCAAAGTAGCTAAAACCTCCTTTAACAAAACACGAAGGTGTTCAAGCTTAAAGCTGAAGGAACCTGCCATCAGTTCAGATGAAGGAATTACACTATCCAAATCTAAGATTTCACCCTCAGAAAGCCTCTGACGCATCTTCCTCATCAGATCTAAGAGGAAGAGCCATCTGAGATAAACTACTGGAATCAGAAACCTTTCTGTCTGAATTCCTACTCTTTTTACGCTTTCCATATGATATAGGAAAAAAGCAGCTAAAGCTGCTGATACTTCCATAGGATACCTGCGCAGCAATGTCCTGCTTTCAAATATGCTCCACTTGGGCTATAGAGGAAACACAGGGCACTGCTTGTGATTGCCCATAGAGTCCTTGGGACATTACAGGAGAAGGCTGTGGAATTACTTAAACAACATCATCATCCTGAGAGACATTAGGCTCAATAACTAAAATTATTTCTTTACATTTTAAAGTCTTTTTAACACATGAGGAACAGAATTGTATAGGAGAAGCAATCTGAGCTTCTAAACACAAAAGACAAGCATTAATTGATTATGTTCTTTTTACCAGAAAAAAACTAAAGTTTATACCCCCTTGATCCTCAAATAAATAAAAAGGAGCCTAAATGAATAACCCTTTCAATACTGAAAGGTTATCCAGTCTCAGTCACATGCCCTGCATTCATGCCCATTTATCCTCACATAAGGATAATTCAGTCCCTTGTTAGAAAGATCAGCTAATAATGTAAGTGCACTATCTCCCCACCTGGAAGAAAAAAGGCACTTACCTGCCAAATCTGCTGTCCGGCATGTAGACAGCTACTAGGTATGAAAGGACACAGTTCCTCACAGAGACCTGTAAGAAAGAAAAAACAGAGTTACCTACTCTGATTTTCTATAATAGGGCAGCATAAATGTTAGGAAAACTCAGTAAGAACCATCTTACAATTCCTAACTGCTTAAAAGTCACCATTGCCCTTACTAAAGAGACTAACCATGGAGTGCGGCTAAGCCCAAAAAATCTTGCTAGTAGCAAAAGAATCCAATTCTCTTCAGACACCAATAACTTCACCTCCTCCATTTGACAGAGAAAAAGAGAATGACTGGGGGTTGTGGATAAGGGGTGAGTGATACTTAACAGTTTAGCTGTGGTGCTCTTTGCCTCCTCCTGCTGGCCAGGAGTGATATTCTTAACAGTAATTGATGATTCCATGGACTCACCGTGTCTTAAGAAAGAAAATTATATTGCATGTTAATATGCTAATGGCTCAAATGTGTGTGTGTGTATATATATATATATATATATATATATATATATACACTCACTCATCGGCCACTTTATTAGGTACACCTTGCTAATACCAGGTTGGACCCCCTTTTGCCTTCAGAACTACCTTAAGTCTTTGTGGCATAGATTCAACAAGGTGTTGGAAACATTCCTCAGACATTTTGGAGTTGCAGATTTTGCTGCAGATTTTGTCGGCTGCATATCCATGGTGCTAATCTCCTGGTCCACTACATCCCAAAGAGCTCTATTGAATTGAGATCTGGTGACTGTGGAGGACATTGGAGTACAGTGAACTCATTGTCATGTTCAAAAAAAGTTTGAGCTTAGTGACATGGTGCATTATCCTGCTGGAAGTAGCCATTAGAAGATGAGTACACTGTATTCATAATGAGATGGACATGGTCAGCAACAATACTCAGGTAGGCCATGGCATTTAAATGATGCTCAATTGATACTTAGAGCCCAAAGTGTGCCAAGAATATATACCCCACACCATTACACCACCACCACCAGTACACTGTATTCATAAAGAGATGGACATGGTCAGCAACAATACTCAGGTAGGCCGTGGCATTTAAACGATGCTCAATTGATACTAAGGGCCCAAAGTGTGCCAAGAAAATATACCCCACACCATTACACCACCACCACCAGCCTGAACCGTTGATACAAGGCAGGGTGGATCCATGCTTTCATGTTATTTACGCCAAATTCTGACCCTACCATCTGAATCTGGCAGCTGAAATCGAGACTCATCAGACCAGGCAGCATTTTTCCAGTCTTCTATTGTCCAATTTTGGTGAGCCTATGCGAATTGTAGCCTTAGTTTTCTGTTCTTAGCTGACAGGAGTGGCACCCGGTGTGGTCTTCTGCTGCTGTAGCCCATCTGCTTCAAGTTTTGACGTGTTTTGCATTTAGAGATGGTATTCTGCATACCTTGGTTGTAACGATTGGTTATTTGAGTTACTGTTGCCTTTTTAACATCTTGAACCAGTCTGCCCATTCTCCTTTGACATCAACAAGGCATTTTTGTCCACACAACTACTGCTCACTGGATATTTTCTCTTTTCTCTTGTAAGGTGTATCCAGTCCACGGATTCATCCTTTACTTGTGGGATATTCTCCTTCCTAACAGGAAGTGGCAAAGAGAGCACACAGCAGAGCTGTCCATATAGCTCCCCCTCTAGCTCCAACCCCCATTCATTCTCTTTGCCGGCTCTAAGCAATAGGGTCTCTCTCGGAAGGGTAAAGTGAATGTGGTGTTAGATTTGTAGTTTTTGTTCTACAAGCAAAAGTTTGTTATTTTAAATGGTACCGGTGTGTACTATTTACTCTCCAGCAGAAAAGAGATGAAGATTTCTGCAGAGAGGAAGATGATTTTAGCATGTTGTAACTAAAATCCACTGCTGTTCCCACACAGGACTGAGGAGTACAAGAAAACTTCAGTTGGGGGGAACGGTTTGCAGGTTAGGGTGCAATAAGGTATGTTCAGTCATTTATTTCTAGACAAGACTGTGATAATGCTAGAAAAGGACTGATAAGATCCCCATGAGGGAAGGGTAAGCTTTATTCAGAGACTAAGTATGGAATTACAAGCTTACATAACAGGGCTAATTTATGCTGGTTGACACTATTTTATGGCAAGTTGACACTTTTTTATGGCAAACGGTTTTTACTTGTAAATATCGCTTTTTGAGACACTTTGAAGGTCCCTTTGGGTTTCTTTCAGGGGTTGTTACCCACATGGCTAATATTATAACTCTTAGGAGTGTTTCTTTAGGCCTCACAGCACCGGAGTAAGGTGGGAGGGGCCTAATTTCGCGCCTCAGATGCGCAGTTAGATTGACAAGATCTGCAGGCTGTTTTCACATGGAGGGTCCTACTACAGTTTGAGGACCCATAAGAAGCTTTTTCCCCATAAATCTGACTCCTAAGGGAAGGTAGGGCCACAGCAGAGCTGTGGCAAGGTGCTGAAGTTGTTTTAACCGGTCTGTTAGATTACTATTGATCCGGTTTGGGCATTAAGGGGTTAATCATTTTTATTGCTAGTTGTGCAATCTTACCAATGCTTTAGGTACATACTGTGAAAATTTCAAAAAGTTTGCTGCATTTTTCACTGTTTTGGAAAATTGTGTGCCTTTTTTATCTCTTAAAGGCACAGTAACGTTTTTTTGCAAAGTGTGTTTTTACTTGATTAAAGTGATTTCTAAGCCTGTTTGTCTTACTACTAGTCTGTTAAACATGTCTGACACCAAGGAAAATCCTTGTTCAATGTGTTTAGAAGCCATGGTGGAACCCCCTCTCAAAATGTGTCCCACTTGTACTGATATGTCTATACACTTTAAAGACCATATTGCTGCACTTAAAAATGTGGCCCAAGATGATTCTCAGACAGAAGGTAATGAGGTTAGCCCGTTGACCTCTCCCCAAGTGTCACAACCAGTTACGCCCGCTCAAGCGACGCCTAGCACCTCTAGCGCGGCTAACTCTTTTACCTTACAAGACTTGGCGGCAGTTATGGATAATACCCTCTCAGTATTTTTATCTAAGCTGCCCGTGTTACCTGCAAAGCGTGATAGCTCTGTTTTAAGAACAGATTATGAGCATTCTGACGCTTTAGTAGCCGTATCCGATATACACTCACAACGCTCTGAAATGGGGGCGAGGGATGTGCTGTCTGAGGGAGAAATTTCCGATTCGGGAAAGGTTGCTCCTCAGACAGACTCAGATACGTTGGCTTTTAAATTTAAACTAGAATACCTCCGCTTATTGCTCAGGGAGGTATTAGTTACTCTGGATGACTGTGACCCTTTGGTGGTTCCAGAGAAATTGTGTAAAATGGACAAGTACCTAGAAGTTCCTGTTTACACTGATGTGTTCCCGGTCCCTAAGAGGATTGTGGATATAGTAACTAGGGAGTGGGATAGACCAGGTATTCCGTTTGTTCCCCCTCCTGTTTTTAAGAAAATGTTCCCCATATCTGACACCACGTAGGACTCGTGGCAGACGGTCCCTAAGGTGGAGGGGGCTGTTTCTTCACTTGCTAAACGTACAACCATACCAATTGAGGACAGTTGTGCTTTTAAAGACCCTATGGATAAAAAATTAGAGGATTTACTAAAGAAAATTTTTGTTCATCAAGGTTTTCTTCTCCAACCTATAGCGTGCATTGTTCCTGTAACTACTGCAGCTGCTTTCTGGTTCGAGGCGCTGGACCAATTGTGGAACAAGGGCTGGGTTTTTACTCAAACCTGTTTGTGGTTCCCAAAAAAGAAGGAACTTTCAGACCAATCCTGGATCTCAAAATTCTAAACAAATTCCTTAGAGTCCCATCATTCAAGATGGAGACCATTCGGACAATCTTACCAATGATCCAGGAGGGTCAATATATGACTACCGTGGATCTAAAGGATGCGTATCTGCACATTCCTATCCACAAAGATCATCACCAGTTTCTCAGGTTCGCCTTTCTGGACAAGCATTATCAGTTTGTGGCTCTTCCTTTCGGGTTGGCCACTGCTCCCAGAATTTTCACAAAGGTGCTATGGTCCCTTCTGGCAGTTCTAAGACCGCGGGGCATAGCTGTGGCGCCATACCTAGACCACCTCTTAATTCAGGCGTCGACTTTCCAAAGAGCCAAGTCTCACACGGGAATTGTATTGGCCTTTCTGAGGTCTCACCGGTGGAAGGTGAACATCAAAAAGAGTTCTCTCTCCCCCCTCACAAGAGTTCCATTCCTAGGAACCCTAATAGACTCGGTAGAAATGAAAATATTTCTGACGGAGGTCAGAAAGTTAAAGCTCTTAACTACTGCCGAGCTCTTCATTCCATTCCTCAGCCGTCTGTAGCTCAGTGCATGGAGACAATCAGACTAATGGTAGCGGCAATGGACATAGTCCCTTTTGCACGGATACACCTCAGACCACTGCAACTATGCATGCTCAAACAGTGGAATGGGGATTATGCAGATTTGTCTCCTCAAATACAGTTGGACCAGGAGACCAGAGATTCTCTTCTCTAGTGGTTGTCTCAGGATCACCTGTCTCAGGGAATGTGTTTCTGCAGACCAGAGTGGATCATCGTAATGACCAACGCCAGTCTGTTGGGCTGGGGTGTAGTCTGGGACTCCCTGAAAGCTCAGGGCTTATGGTCTCGGGAAGAAGCTCTTCTCCCGATAAACATTCTGGAACTGAGGGCGATATTCAATGCTCTTCAGACATGGCCTCAGCTAGCTGCGGCCAAATTCATCAGATTTCAGTCGGACAAGATCACGACTGTAGCTTACATCAACCATCAAGGGGGAACAAGGAGTCCCCTAGCAATGATGGGATCACTCTTGCCACCTCTCAGCAATTCACATCCCAGGAGTAGACAACTGGGAAGTGGATTTTCTAAGTCGTCAGACTTTTCATCCAGGGGAGTGGGAACTCCACCCGGAGGTATTTGCCCAGCTGACTCAGCTATGGGGCACTCCAGAATTGGATCTGATGGCATCCCATCAGAATGCCAAACTTCCTCTTTATGGGTCCAGGTCCCGGGATCCCCAGGTGGTGTTGATAGATGCTCTAGCAGCTCCTTGGTCCTTCAATCTGGCCTATGTGTTTCCACCATTCCTCTCCTTCCTCGTCTGGTTGCCAGAATCAAGCAGGAGAGGGCGTCAGTGATTCTAATAGCGCCTGCGTGGCCACGCAGGACTTGGTATGCAGACCTAGTGGACATGTCATCCGTTCTACCATGGACTCTGCCAATGAGGCAGGACCTTCTACTTCACGGTCCTTTCAAACATCCAAATCTAATTTCTCTGCGTCTGACTGCTTGGAGATTGAACGCATAATTCTATATAAGCATGGTTTCTCTGAGTAGGTTATCGATACCCTGCTTCAGGCTAGAAAGCCTGTCACCAGGAAAATCTACCATAAGATTTGGCGAAAATATCTTTGTTGGTACGAATCTAAGGGTTACTCATGGAGTAAGATTAGGATTCCCAGGATATTGTTTTTTCTCCAAGATGGATTGGAGAAAGGATTGTCAGCTAGTTCCTTAAAAGGACAAATATCTGCTTTGTCTATTCTTTTACACAATCGTCTGGCGGAGGTACCAGACATTCAAGCGTTTACTCAGGCTTTAGTCAGAATCAAGCCTGTTTATAGACCTGTGGCTCCGCCATGGAGTCTGAATTTAGTTCTTTCAGTTCTGCAAGGGGTTCCGTTTGAACCTTTACATTCCATAGATATTAAACTTTTATCTTGGAATTTTTTTTTTTTTTTTGGTAGCTATCTCTTCTGCTCAAAGAGTTTCAGAGTTATCTGCTTTACAGTATGACTCACCTTACTTGGTGTTCCATGCAGATAAGGTAGTTTTGCATACCAAACCCGGTTTTCTTCCTAAGGTTGTGTCTAATAAGAATATTAACCAGAAAATTGTTGTTCCTTCTCTGTGTCCTAATCCTTCTTCGAAGAAGGAACGTCTGTTACACAATCTTGATGTGGTTCGTGCTTTAAAGTTCTATTTACAAGCAACTAAGGATTTCAGACAAACAACTTCATTGTTTGTTATCTCTTCTGGTAAGAGGAGAGGTCAGAAGGTGAATGCTACCTCTCTTTCCTTTTGGCTGAAAAGCATCATACGTCTGGCCTATGAGACTGCTGGCCAGCAGCCTCCTGAAACAATTACTGCTCATTCTTCCAGAGCAGTGGCTTCCACATGGGCTTTTAAAAATGAGGCTTCTGTTGAACAGATTTGTAAGACAGCGACTTGGTCTTCGCTGCATACTTTTTCCAAATTTTACAAATTCGATACTTTTGCTTCTTTGGAGGCTATTTTTGGGAGAAAGGTTTTACAAGCAGTGGTGCCTTCCATTTAAGGTACCTGTCTTGTTCCCTCCCTTCATCCGTGTCCTAAAGCTTTGGTATTGGTATCCCACAAGTAAAGGATGAATCCGTGGACTGGATACACCTTACAAGAGAAAACAGAATTTATGCTTACCTGATAAATTACTTTCTCTTGTGGTGTATCCAGTCCACGGCCCGCCTTGTCATTTTAAGACAGGTGGTTTTTATTTTTAACCTTCGGTCGAATGACTGGGGGGTGGAGCTAGAGGGGGAGCTATATGGACAGCTCTGCTGTGTGCTCTCTTTGCCACTTCCTGTTAGGAAGGAGAATATCCACAAGATATTGTAATTTATCACAAGATATGTAATTTCCTGTTAGGAAGGAGAACACCACAAGAGAAAGTAATTTATCAGGTAAGCATAAATTCTGTTTTTCGGACCATTCTCTGTAAACCCTAGAGATAATTGTACGTGCAAATCCCAGTAAATCAGCAGTTTTTAAAATACTCAGACTAGCCTGTCTGGCACCAACAAACATGCCACGTTCAAAGTCACTTAAATCCCCTTTCTTCCCCATTCTGATACTCGGTTTGAACTTCAGCAAGTCGTCTTGACCACAGCTAGATGCCTAAATGCATTGAGTTGCTGTCATGTGATTGGCTGATTAGAAATTTGTGTTACCAAGCAATTGAACAGGTGAACCTAATAAAGTGGCCAGTGAGTGTGTATATATATATATATATATATATATATATATATATATATATATATATATATATGTGTGTGTGTATATATATATATATATATATATATAATAAATATATATATATATATGCAAAACACGGAAGGAGACTGCACTCTCCGACTGGACTGGGTACACATCCTGTGACCCTGCAACATGTACAGCCCTGGGTACTCAATAGCACTCACTGGTAGCTGTACAGTCCCCAGAGTCCCAGGCAGTTAACCCCAGACAAGTCTGGGTGCAAGACCAGAAGGGAAAATTACAAAACAAGCAAGCACTCAGCTAAGATTAAAAGCAAAACTGGAAGAGTTAGTTAACGCATCTGGCCAAATGGGACAAGCCCAGGTACCACGTCAAGGTCTCTCCCAAAACCTGGGTCCCTAATGCAGCCATGCATATACAAAACACGGAAGGGGACTGCACTCTCCGACTGGACTGGGTACACATCCTGTGACCCTGCAAGATTCAAAGCCCTGGGTGCTCAATAGCAACTCACAGGTACCGTCACCAGAGTCCCAGGCAGTTAACCCCAGACAAGTCTGGGTGCAAGGTCCATAGAGAAAATTACAAAACAAATTAATGCAACACACATAGAAAGTCCAGCACTCACTTGCAAGCACTCAGACAAGATTAAAAGCAAAACTAGAAGAGTTAGTTACCGCATCTGGCCAAATGGGACAAGCCCAGGTACCACGTCAAAGTTTCTCCCAAAACCTGGGTCCCTAATGCAGCCATACAATGCAAGCTCTCAATCAAACAAACTGGGAACAAGTTTTTTTTTCTGAAAAAGAGCTGAATAGCTTTAGGGCAATGTCCTACAAAATGCTCTTTTCAGGGCAATGTTTTTTTTTTTTGGATAGGGTTTTTTTTATACTAGGGTTTTTTCTGGGAAATTTAGTAGGTTTTAGTGTTTTTTTGGGGTGGGCTTCTTTTAAGGGGACTTTAGTTGTTTTTCTTACTTTTGGTAATGTGTTTTTAATTTTTTTTGTAATGGTAGTGTTTTTTAAATTTTTTTGTAATGCTAGGGTTTTTTATTTTTCGTAACTGAGGGGGTGTTAGGTTAGGGGTTTTGGGGGTTAGCTGTTAGGAGGTTAGGGGGTATTTTGGAATGGGGGTTGTGGCAGTTAGGGGGTAGTTTTAGGTTGAAGCTATATGGCGGTTAGATGGGGTTAATAGTGTAGTGAGGTCAATTGCGGTGGGCTATTTGGCAGTTTAGGTGTTATATGAGTAGGGGGCTGTGCTTATTGCGATGCATGTTTTTATCAGTTTTCATGCTCCATTCCAGACTATTGGGGAATATGTTAACACGATCGCATCTTCACTAGACATAGGCTTTTTGCGCACGTCAGGTTTAACTCTTGTGCAAACTTTTTATTTTTAACTCGCAACCCGACTTCCACAAAAAACCCTCTATCTAGCGAAGTTACCGCGTGAGCGGGATCTCTAAATAGCGATCCACTCATTACGTTGCCCTTTGTGTGGGACCAATACTTCCCAGATAGATGGCTTCTAGTTATTCTAATTTCTATGTACCTTAAAGAGATACTGAACCCAAATTTTTTCTTTCATGATTCAGTTAGAGCATGCAATTTTAAGCAACTTTATAATTTACCCCTATTTGTTGTACCTCCCAGGAAAGGAAATCTGGATTCACATGCAACTTTCCCGGACTATGCATCACTTTAAATGTGAAAAGTTGTAAGGTAATATACCACAGAGTAATACGAGGATTGGTATCTTTCATGACATGGGGCTCCATGTACTAACCGGCGGATGGACAGCTTTTCAACTCGCGAAGCTGTCCATCCGCCTTCACTACACACGGGCAGTGGATCTATTGATCCGCTTGCCCGTATGTATAATTACACACTCATCGGAGTGTGTAATGCCTGCCTTTTCATTCGTGTGACCAATCACGTGACTGAAGGGGCTGTCAATCACAGAGAGTGAGTGAGCTATCTATCTGTGATTTTCCCTTGCCACCTCAGAGGTGGCATAGGGTGTAAGAAGCAGTGGTCTAATGACCGCTGCTTCTTACATTGCGGGAAGCAGGCTCGCATATGCGAACCTGCCCCACAAGGGCTCTGGAGCAGCTTTCGCTGCTTCGTACATGGAGCCACTTAAAGGGACAGTCTAGTCCAAAATAAACTTTTCATGATAGGGCATGCAATTTTAAACAACTTTCAAATTTACTTTCATAACCAATTTTGCTTTGTTTTCTTACGGCTAGATTACGAGTTGTGCATTAGGGTTAAAAGCAGCATTGAGAGGTCCCAACGCTGCTTTTTAACGCCCGCTGGTATTATGAGTCTTGAAATGACAGATGTGCCGCTCACTTTTTTGGCCAGACTCAGAAATACCGCAAATTCACTAACGTCCATTGCGTATCCTATATTTTCAATGGACTTCCAAAAAGTGAGCGGTACAGCCTCTCCTGTCAAGACTGATACTGCATTTAAAAGTCAGTAGTTAAGAGTTTTATGTGCTAACGCCGTAGTATAAAGCTCTTAACTAAAGTGCTAAAAAGTACACTAACACCCATAAACTACCTATTAACCCCTAAACTGAGCCCCCCCCCCCCCACATCACAAACACTAAAATAAAATTTTTAACCCCTACTCTGCCGAACCGGACATCGCCGCCACTATAAAAAATATATTAAACCCTAAACCGCCACACTCCCCCATCGCAAACACTAGTTATATTTTATTAACCCCTAATCTGCCGTCCCTAACATCGCCGCCACCTACCTACATTTATTAACCCCTAATCTGCAGCCCCCAACGTCTCCGCAACTATATTAAATGTATTAACCCCTAAATCTAAGTCTAACCCTAACCCTAACACCCCCTAACTTAAATATAATTTAAATAAATCTAAATAAAATTACTACAATTTACTAAATTATTCCTATTTAAAACTAAATACTTACCTATAAAATAAACCCTAAGATAGCTACAATATAACTAATAGTTACATTGTAGCTAGCTTGGGATTTATTTTTATTTTACAGGCAACTTTGTATTTATTTTAACTACGTAGAATAGTTATTAAATAGTTATTAACTATTTAATAGCTACCTAGTTAAAATAAAGTCAAATTTACCTGTAAAATAAAACCTAACCTGAGTTACAATTACACCTAACACTACACTACAATTAAATAAATTCCCTAAACTAAATACAATTAAATACAATTATCTAAAGTACGAAAAACCCCCACTAAATTACAGAAAATAATAAAATAATTACAATTTTTTTAAACTAATTACACCTAATCTAATCCCCCTAATAAAATAAAAAAGCCCCCCAAAATAAAAAAAGCCCTTCCCTACACTAAATTACAAATAGCCCTTAAAATGGCCTTTTGCTGGGCATTGTCCCAAAGTAATCAGCTCTTTTACCTGTAAAAAAAGTACAATACCCCCCCAACATTAAAACCCACCACCCACACACCCAACCCTACTCTAAAACCCACCCAATACTCCCTTAATAAAACCTAACACTAACCCCTTGAAGATCACCCTACCTTGAGAAGTCTTGACCCAACCGGGCTGAAGTCATCAACGAAGCCGGGCGAAGTGGTCCTCCAGACGGGCAGAAGTCTTCATCCAAACCGGGCAGAAGAGGTTTGGATCAGCCAATAGAATGCAAGCTCAATCCTATTGGCTGATTGCATCAGCCAATAGGATTTTTTCTACCTTAATTCCGATTGACTGATAGAATTTTATCAGCAAATTGGAATTGAAGGGATGCCATCTTGGATGACGACATTTAAAGGAACCTTCATTCTTCAGTTGGACGTCATTTGAAGAAGATGCTCCGCATCGGATATCTTGAAGATGGAGCTGCTCCGCACCGGATGGATGAAGATAGAAGATGCCGTCTGGATGAAGACTTCTGCCCGTCTGGAGGACCTCTTCTTCCTGGCTTGGATGAAGACTTCTGCCCGTCTGGAGGACCACTTCTGCCCGGTTAGGTGAAGACGTCTCACGGTAGGGTGATCTTCAAGGGGTTAGTGTTAGGTTTTATTAAGGGGGAACTGGGTGGGTTTTAGAGTAGGGTTGGGTTTGTGGGTGGTGGGTTTTAATGTTGGGGGTATTGTACTTTTTTTTACAGGTAAAAGAGCTGATTACTTTGGGGCAATGCCCCGCAAAAAGCCCTTTTAAGGGCTATTTGTAATTTAGTATAGGGTAGGGCTTTTATTATTTTATTATTTTCTGTAATTTAATTTTTTTTCGTACTTTAGATAATTGTATTTAATTGTAGTTAATTTAAGAAATTAATTTAATTGTAGTATAGTGTTAGATGTAATTGTAACTTAGGTTAGGTTTTATTTTACAGGTAAATTTGTCTTTATTTTAACTAGGTAGTTATTAAATAGTTAATAACTATTTAATAACTATTGTACCTAGTTAAAACAAATACAAACTTGCCTGTAAAATAAAAATAAATCCTAAGCTAGCTACAGTGTAACTATTAGTTATATTGTAGCTATCTTTGGGTTTATTTTATAGGTAAGTATTTAGTTTTAAATAGGAATAATTTAGTTAATTGTAGTTATTTTATTTAGAATTATTTAAATTATATTTGTTAGGGGGGGTTAGGGTTAGACTTAGGTTTATGGGTTAATACATTTAATATAGTGGCGGCGATGTTGGGGGCGGCAGATTAGGGGTTAATAAATGTAGTTAGGTTACAGCGACATTGGGGGTGGCAGATTAGGGGTTAATAAATATAATGTAGGTGTCGGCGATGTTGGGGGCAGCAGATTAGGGGTTAATACATATAATGTAGGTGGCGGCGATGTCCGGAGCGGCAGATTAGGCAATGTTGGGGCAGCAGAGTAGGGGTTAATAAGTATAATATTAGGGATGTTTAGACTCTGGGTTCATGTTAAGGTGTTAGGTGTAGACATAAAATGTATTTCCCCATAGGAATCAATAGGGCTGCGTTAGGAGCTTTACCCTGCTTTTTTGCAGGTGTTAGGTTTTTTTTCAGCCGGCTCTGCCCCCATGATTCCTATGGGGAAATCGTGCACGAGCACGTTTAGCCAGCTCACCGCTACCGTAAGCAGCGCTGGTATTGAGGTGAGATGTGGTGCAAAATTTTGCTCTACGCTCACTTTTCTGCGGCTAACGCCGGGTTTGTAAAAACCCGTAATATCAGCGTTGTCTGTAGATGAGCAGTGAGGGAAAACTGCTCGTTAGCACCGCACACCATTACCGACAAAACTCGTAATCTAGCCGTTAGTATTCTTAGTTAAAGGAGGTACATATGCTAATTTCTTAGACCTTGAATGCCACCTCTTATCTAAAAGCATTTTTAAAGTTTTTCACCACTAGAGGTTGTTAGTTCACGTGTCATATAGATAACACTGTGCTCACGGAGTCAGCACTGATTGGCTAAAATGCAAGTCTGTCAAAAGAACTAAAATAAGGGGGCAGTTTTCAGAGGCTTAGATACAAGATAATCACAGAGGTAAAAAGTATATTAATATAAATGTGTTGGTTAAGCAATACTAGGGAATGGCTAATAAAAGGGATTATCTATCTTTTAAAGCAATAATAATTCTGGTGTAGACTGTCCTTTTAAGTGGAGCTTGATCTGTAATAAGGGTAAATAATTTACCCAACAATTAGTACCTACTGTACGGGAATAGACAGCCCACTTCACTGCTAAACATTATTTTTCAATAACAGAATAGGATGTTTCTTTAGGCAATAACTTTTTAACCAAATACAAAATGGAATGTTCGCCTTTTTCAAAATCCTGGGATAACGCTGCCCCCCAAACCCACATTAGAAGCATCAGTCTGTAACAGAAAAGGATTTGTGAAGTCTGGACAGCGTAAAACAGGCTGGCTACATTAAAAAAAATTAAGTTCCTGAAAGGCCTGTTCTTGGTAAGTTCAGTTAAGGGCGACACTATTGTTGCAAAGTGGGGAATACCTTTTCTGTAATACCCTGCAAGCCCCAGGTATGCTCTCACATGCTTTTAAGTTTTGATAGTTGAACAATTTATTAGTGATTCTACCTTCACTGTCCAGATGATCGAAATTGCTTTGAGGTGGTGAAATATTCCAAGGGATCCACCGCTATGTTGAGTGAGCCTGTTGACATATTCCAAGCTGCTAACAGGTGACTTTTACTATACATGCCATTTTGGCGATGTATAGTAAACGATCCCTTGGAATATAACTACCGTGCCTAACCACTAATCCTAATACCCCTAAACCGAAGTACCCCACGATCGCAAACTAACACTACACTAATAAATATCTAAACCGCCACAAACCCACTGCAAGTATCTATCCTATTAACCCCTAAACTGCCACATACCCATCGCAAGTAGCCATCTAAACTATTAAGCCCTAAACTGCCACTAGCCCACCACAAGCACCCTACAGTATTAACCCCTAAGCCACCACAAACTCCAAATGGCACGAAAAGTTTGCGCACAAGTTATATTGGGTTTTTTGCAATTGTTTACAATACATTGCCAAAATAGGCAGCGATGCTGGGTGTTATCTATAGCCAGCATTGCTACCCATTTTAGTGACATATAGTAAACGATCCCATCGAATATAAGTGCCATGCCTAAACACTAATCCTAATACCCCTAAACCGAAGTACCCCACGATCAAAAACTAACACTACACTAACAAATATCTAAACTGCCACAAACCCACCACAGGTATCTATTCTATTAACCCTTAATCCTCCTAATACCCACTGCAAGTATCTATCCTATTAACCCCCAAACTGTCACATACCCACCACAAGTACCCATCTAAACTATTAAGCCCTAAACCACCACTAGTCCACCACAAGTACCCTACACTAGTAACACCTAAACCAGGTTAAAATTGAAAGTAAACGTGATCGCTTGAGCGCAATTCAAGATACTGAACCCTCAGCGCTTTGGTTAACTGAAACAAAACAAAAAAAGTGTCACAAAACACATTAAAAAAACATTGCATTGCACACTTAGCGGCCTATTTATGATGGTGCTAGTGGACATGATCCGATATAGCAGGTAATGTCCGCTGCACATCGATAAATGCCGACAGCATACGCTCTCATCATTTATCATTGCACCAGCAGTTCTTGTGAACTGCTGATGCAATACCGCCCCTGCAGATTCACGGCCAATCAGGGTTGATTTCTGTCCATTTCTGTCCATCGTCTCAGAGCAGGTGGACAGGTTATGTCTAATAAAAATTATTCCTAAAAAAATATTGCATACAAAAGTTATAAGGGCTCAAACATATGAGGTAGTCAGTGATTGGAAGGAGAGCCACACAAAGGAGGCTGAAGTGCGCTGGTGAAATACATACGCTAATGGAATACGTAAAAAAATATTTTAAATAATGTCTCTAAGGGTTAGTCTAGGGCAAAGGTGAGAGTAAATAAGATTACTAATACCACATGTGTTGCTGTGTGTTGCAGGGAGTATAATACTCCTAGAGATAGATATAAGAGGTGTCAAAGAATTGAGGCTGTTTGCTACAAAGTGCTAGTATGTGCTAGAAAAGTACTGTAAAAGTTCTGTAAAAGTTTAGTAGATAGGAATGCCAGTTTTCACTGTATACATAGATGATCCGGTTAAAATAGAGTATACGTATATTCATACAGTGAAAGAAATTTAAAACAAATTTAAAAGACTGTTGGCTAAATTGCGAGTTTTGCGTTAGAGGCTGTGCGGTGCTAACGAGCAGTTTTCTCTCACCGCTCACTTACATGCAGCGCTGGTATTACAAGTTTTTACAAACCCGTCGTTAAAAGACAAGAAGTGAGCGTTGAGCAAAATTTTGCTCATTACCGCACCCCAATACCAGCGCTCCTTTGGTCGTACGTGCTCATGCACGATTTCCCCATAGGAATCAATGGGGAGAGCCGGCTGAAAAAAAGTCTAACATCTGCAAAAAAGCAGCGTAAAACTCATTAACGCAGCCCCATTGATTCCTATGGGGAAATAAAATTTATGTTTACACCTAACACCCTAACATGAACCTCGAATCTAAGCACCCCTAATCTTACAATTATTAACCCCTAATCTGCCGCCCCCGACATCACAGACACCTGTATTATTTTTATTAACCCCTAATCTGCCGCTCCGGACACCGCCGCCACCTACATTATACTTATTAACCCCTAATCTGCTGCCCCCAACATCGCCACCACCTACATTATATTTATTAACCCCTAATATGCCGCCGCCAATGTTGCCGCCACCTACCTACACTTATTAACCCCTAATCTGCCGCCCCCAATGTCGCTGCCACTATAATAAACATATTAACCCCTAAACCGCCGCACTCCCGCCTCGCAAACATTAGTTAAATATTATTAACCCCTAATCTGCTGCCCCCAACATCGCCGCCACCTACATTATATTTATTAACCCCTAATATGCCGCCCCCAATGTTGCCGCCACCTACCTACATTTATTAACCCCTAATCTGCCGCCCCCAACGTCGCCGCCACTATACTAAATTTATTAACCCCTAAACCTAAGTCTAACCCTTACACCCCCTAACAAATATAATTACAATAAATCTAAATAAAATTACTATAATTAACTACATTATTCCTATTTAAAACTAAATACTTACCTATAAAATAAACCCTTAGCTAGCTACAATATAACTAATAGTTACATTGTAGCTAGCTTAGGGTTTATTTTTATTTTACAGGCAAGTTTGTATTTATTTTAACTAGGTAATATAGTTATTGAACAGTTTAACTATTTAATAACTACCTAGCTAAAATAAATACAAAAGTACCTGTAAACTAAAACCTAACCCCCTAAGTTACAAAAACACCTAACACTACACTATAATTAAATAAATTAACTAAATTAAATACAATTACCTAACTTAAATTAAATTAGCTAAAGTACAAAAACAAACAAACACTAAATTACAGAAAATAATAAACAAATTACTGATATTTAAACTAATTACACCTAATCAAATAGCCCTATCAAAATAAAAAAAGCCCCCCAAAATAAAAAAAAACCCTAGCCTAAACTAAACTACAAATAGCCCTTAAAAGGGCCTTTTGCGGGGCATTGCCCCAAAGTAATCAGCTCTTTTACCTGTAAAAAAAAATACAAACAACCCCCCCAACAGTAAAACCCACCACCCACACAACCAACCCCCCAAATAAAAGCCTAGCTAAAAAAAAACTAAGCTCCCCATTGCCCTGAAAAGGGCATTTGGATGGGCATTGCCCTTAAAAGGGCAGTTAGCTCTTTTGCAGTAACCTAAAAATGAAACCAACCCAATACACCCTTAAAAAAACCTAACACTAACCCCCTGAAATTCGACTTACAGTTCTGAAGACCGGACATCCATCCTCAATGAAGCCGGGAGAAGTCTTCATCCAAGCGGCAAGAAGTCCTCAATGAAGCCGGGAGAAGTCTTCATCCAAGCCGGGCGAAGTGGTCCTCCAGACGGGCAGAAGTCTTCATCCAGATGGCATCTTCTATCTTCATCCATCCGACGTGGATCGGCTCCATCTTCATGACATCCAACGCGTCTTGAAGATGGACCCGCTCCGCGTCGGATGGATGAAGATAGAAGATGCCGTCTGAATGAAGACTTCTGCCCGTCTGGAGGACCACTTCGCCTGGCTTGGATGAAGACTTCTCCCGGCTTCGTTGAGGACTTAGGCCCGGTTGGATGAAGACTTCTGCCGCTTCCTTGAGGATGGATGTCCGGTCTTCAGAACTGTAAGTCGATCTTCAGGGGGTTAGTGTTAGGTTTTTTAAGGGTGTATTAGGTGGGTTTTATTTTTAGGTTAGGGTTTGGGCCTGAAAAAGAACTAACTCCCCTTTTAAAGGCAATGCCCATCCAAATGCCCTTTTCAGGGCAATGGGGAGCTTAGGTTTTTTTAGATAGTATTTTATTTGGGGGGTTGGTTGTGTGGGTGGTGGGTTTTAATGTTGGGGGGGTTGTTTGTATTTTTATTTACATGTAAAAGAGCTGATTACTTTGGGGCAATGCCCCGCAAAAGGCCCTTTTAAGGGCTATTGGTAGTTTGGTTTAGGCTAGGTTTTTTTTATTTTGGGGGGGCTTTTTTTTTATTTTGATAGGGCTATTAGATTAGGTGTAATTAGTTTAAATATCTGTAATTTTTTTATTATTTTCTGTAATTTAGTGTTTGTTTGTTTTTTGTACTTTAGCTAATTTAATTTAATTTAGGTAATTGTATTTAATGTAGTTAATTTATTTAATTATAGTGTAGTGTTAGGTGTTATTGTAACTTAAGTTAGGTTTTATTTTACAGGTACTTTTCTATTTATTTTAGCTAGGTAGTTATTAAATAGTTAATAACTATTTAATAACTATTCTACCTAGTTAAAATAAATACAAACTTGCCTGTAAAATAAAAATAACCCCTAAGCTAGCTAAAATGTAACTATTAGTTATATTGTAGCTAGCTTAGGGTTTATTTTATAGGTAAGTATTTAGTTTTAAATAGGAATAATTTAGTTATTTTTTCTTTAGATTTATTGTAATTATATTTAAGTTAGGGGGTGTTAGGGTTAGGTTTAGACTTAGGTTTAGGGGTTAATAAATTTAGTATAGTGGTGGTGATTAGGGGTTAATAAGTGTAGGTAGGTGGCGGCGATGTTAGGGATGGCAGATTAGGGGTTAATAATATTTAACTAATGTTTGCGAGGCGGGAGTGCGGCAGTTATGGGGTTAATATATTTATTATAGTGGCAGCGACGTTGGGGCGCCAGATTAGGGGTTAATAAGTGTAGGTAGGTGGTGGCGACATTGGGGGCGGCAGATTAGGGGTTAATAAATATAATGTAGGTGGCGGCGATGATGAGGGCAGCAGATTAGGGGTTCATAAATATAATGTAGGTGGCGGCGGTGTCCGGAGCGGCATATTAGGGGTTAAAAATTGTATTTTAGTGTTTGTGATGCGAGGGCGGCCTCGGTTTAGGGGTTAATAGGTAGTTTATGGGTGTTAGTGTACTTTTTAGCACTTTAGTTATGAGTTTTATGCTACGGCGTTGTACCATAAAACTCTTAACTACTGACTTTTAAATGCGTTAGGACTCTTGACAGGGTAGGGTCACGGTGTACTGCACACTTTTTTGGCCTCCCAGGACAGACTTGTAATACCGGCGCTATGGAAGTCCCATAGAAAAAAGACTTTACGAAGTTTACGTAAGTCGTTTTGCGGTAAGGCCAAAGAAGTGTGCGGTGACCCTGAACCTTCAAGACTCGTAATACCATTGGTAGTAAAAAAGCAGCGTTAGGACCTCTTAACGCTGCTTTTTTACCTTAACGCACAACTCGTAATCTAGCCGAATAACAGTAAGCATCCATTAAAGGAAAAACATGTCTAATATCATGGCCAAGATATATAAAAAGATGCAGTAGATAACTGCAGCAAAAAAGAAAAAATGATGAATAAATAATGAAAAATTGAAAAAAAGAATATATATATATATATATATATATATATATATATATATATTTATGTAAGAATTTACCTGATAAATTCATTTCTTTCATATTAGCAAGAGTCCATGAGCTAGTGACGTATGGAATATACATTCCTACCAGGAGGGGCAAAGTTTCCCAAACCTCAAAATGCCTATAAATACACCCCTCACCACACCCACAGTTCAGTTTAACGAATAGCCAAGAAGTGGGGTGATAAGAAAGGAGCGAAAGCATCAAAAATAAGGAATTGGAATAATTGTGCTTTATACAAAAAAATCATAACCACCACAAAAAGGGTGTGCCTCATGGACTCTTGCTAATATGAAAGAAATGAATTTATCAGGTAAGTTCTTACATAAATTATGTTTTCTTTCATGTAATTAGCAAGAGTCCATGAGCTAGTGACGTATGGGATAGCAGATACCCAAGATGTGGAACTTCCACGCAAGAGTCACTAGAGAGGGAGGGATAAAATAAAGAAAGCCAATTCCGCTGAAAAAATAATCCACAACCCAAATCAAAAGTTTTAATCTTTATAATGAAAAAAACTGAAATTATAAGCAGAAGAATCAAACTGAAACAGCTGCCTGAAGTACTTTTCTACCAAAAACTGCTTCATAAGAAGAGAAAACATCAAAATGGTAGAATTTAGTAAAAGTATGCAAAGAAGACCAAGTTGCTGCTTTGCAAATCTGATCAACAGAAGCTTCATTCCAAAAAGCCCAGGAAGTAGAAACTGACCTAGTAGAATGAGCCGTAATCCTTCGAGGCGGGGATTTACCCGACTCTACATAAGCATGATGAATCAAAGACTTTAAGACGCCAAAGAAATGGCAGAAGTCTTCTGACCTTTCCTAGAACCAGAAAAGATAACAAATAGACTAGAAGTCTTTCTGAAATCTTTAGTAGCTTCAACATAATATTTCAAAGCTCTTACCACATCCAAAGAATGTAAAGATCTCTCCAGAGAATTCATAGGATTAGGACACAATGAAGGGACAACAATTTCTCTACTAATGTTGTTAGAATTCACAACCTTAGGTAAAAAATTAAATGAAGTCCGCAACACCGCCTTATCCTGATGAAAAATCAGAAAAGGAGATTCACAAGAAAGAGCAGATAACTCAGAAACTCTTCTAGCAGAAGAGATGGCCAAAAGGAACAAAACTTTCCAGGAAAGTAATTTAATATCCAGAGAATGCATAGGTTCAAATGGAGGAGCCTATAAAGCCCTCAGAACCAAATTGAGACTCCAAGGAGGAGAGATTGACTTAATGACAGGCTTGATACGAACCAAAGCCTGTACAAAACAATGAATATCAGGATGATTAGCAATCTTTCTGTGAAAAAGAACCGAAAGAGCAGAGATTTGTCCTTTCAAGGAACTTGCAGACAAACCCTTATCCAAACCATCTTGAAGAAATTGTAAAATTCTAGGAATTCTAAAAGAATGCCAAGAGAATTTATGTGAAGAACACCAAGAAATGTAAGTCTTCCAGACTCAGTAATAGATCTTTCTAGACACAGATTTACGAGCCTGTAACATAGTATTAATCACTGAGTCAGAGAAACCTCTATGATTAAGTATTAAGGGTTCAATCTCCATACCTTCAAATTTAATGATTTAAGATCCTGATGGAAAAATGGGTCTTGAGACAGAAGGTCTGGCCTTAACGGAAGTGTCCAAGGTTGGCAACTTGCCATCCGAACGAGATCCACAAACCAAAACCTGTGTGGCCATGCTGGAGCCACCAGCAGTACAAACGAACGCTCCATTAGGATTTTGGAAATCACTCTTGGAAGAAGAACTAGAGGCGGAAAGATATAAGCAGGTTGATAATTCCAAGGAAGTGACAACGCGTCCACTGCTTCCGCCTGAGGATCCCTGGATCTGGACAGATACCTGGGAAGTTTCTTGTTTAGATGAGAGGCCATCAGATCTATTTCTGGAAGCCCCCAGATTTGAACAATCTGAAGAAATACCTCTGGGTGAAGAGACCATTCGCCCGGATGTAACATCTGGCGACTGAGATAATCCGCTTCCCAATTGTCTATACCTGGGATGTGAACCGCAGAAATTAGACAGGAGCTGGATTCCGCCCATACAAGTATCCGAGATACTTCTTTCATAGCCTGAGGACTGTGAGTCCCCCCTTGATGATTGACATATGCCACGGTTGTGACATTGTCTGTCTGAAAACAAATAAACGATTCTCTCTTCAGAAGAGGCCAGAACTGAAGAGCTCTGAAAATCGCACAGAGTTCCAGAATGTTGATTGGTAATCTCGCCTCCTGAGATTCCCAAACCCCCTGCGCTGTCAGAGATCCCCATACAGCTCCCCAACCTGAAAGACTCGCATCTGTTGAGATCACAGTCCAGGTTGGACGAACAAAAGAGGCCCCTTGAACTAAACGATGGTGATCTAACCACCATGTCAGAGAAGATCGAACATTGGGATTTAAGGATATTAATTGTGATATCTTTGTATAATCCCTGCACCATTGGTTCAGCATACAAAGCTGAAGAGATCTCATGTGAAAACGACAAAAGGGATGCGTCCGATGCAGCAGTCATGAGACCTAAAATTTCCATGCACAAAGCCACCGAAGGGAAAGATTGAGACTGAAGGTTTCGACAAGCTGAAACCAATTTCAGACGTCTCTTTTCTGTTAGAGACAAAGTCATGGACACTGAATCTATTTGGAAACCCAAAAAGATTACCCTTGTCTAAGGAATCAAGGAACTCTTTGGTAAATTGATCCTCCAACCATGTCTTTGAAGAAACAACACAAGTTGATTCGTGTGAGATTCTGCAGAATGTAAAGACTGAGCAAGTACCAAGATATCGTCCAAATAAGGAAATACCGCAATACCCTGCTCCCTTATTACAGAAAGAAGGGCACAGAGAACCTTCGAAAAGATCCTTGGAGCTGTTGCTAGGCCAAATAGAAGAGCAACAAACTGGTAATGCTTGTCTAGAAAAGAGAATCTCAGGAACTGATAATGGTCCCGATGAATTGGAATATGAAGATATGCATCCTGTAAGTGTATTGTGGACATATAATGGCCTTGCTGAACAAAAGGCAGAATAGTCCTTATAGTCACCATCTTGAATGTTGGTATCCTTACATAACGATTCAATATTTTTAGATCCAGAACTGGTCTGAAAGAATTCTCTTTCTTTGGAACAATGAACAGATTTGAATAAAACCCCAGGCCCTGTTCCAGAACTGGAACTGGCACAATTACCCCAGTTGACTCCAGATCTGAAACACATTTCAGAAACGCCTGAGCCTTTACTGGGTTTACTGGAATGCGTGAAAGAAAGAATCTTCTCACAGGCGGTCTTACCTAGGAACAGTTACCAAAAGTTTACAACAAATGCACTTAGCTTTGGTAGAACCGACATCAGGCAGCACTTTTCCAGAAGTAGATTCTGATCCAGGGTCAGGTAGTGACATATTGCAATATGTAAAATAAAAGACAACATATAAAGCAAAATTATCAAATTCCTTAAATGGCAGTTTCAGGAATGGGAAAAAATGCAAAATGAAACAAGCCTCTAGAAAACCAGAAGCAACTAAAAAGTGAGACTGAAATAATGTGAAAAAAACTGGCGCCAAATATGACACCCACATTTTTGGTGCCAAGTATAACGCCCACATATTTTGGCGCCAAGAAAAAAAACGTCCGCAATACACATACGTCAAAAAAATGACGCAATTGAGTGAAAACCTCCGGCGCCAACTATGACGCCGGAAATGACGAAATTTTTGCGCCAAAAAAGTCTCGCACCAAGAATGACGCAATAAAAAGAAGCATTTTCTGCACCCTCGAGCCTAACAGCACGCAATTTTTGAAAAAAAGTCAATTGAAAATTTTAAGGTAAGAAAAGTAAAATTTATATGCATTTTCCCAAAAAAATGAAACTGACAGTCTGAATGAAGGAATACTGATTATCCTGAATCATGGCAAATATAAGTTTAAACACATATATTTAGAACTTTACATATAAAGTGCCCAAACATAGCTTTGAGTGTCATAAATAGAAATAAGACTTACTTACCCTAAGACACTCATCTACATATAGTAGATAGCCAAACCAGTACTGAAATGAGAATCAATAGAGGTAATGGTATATAAGAGTATATCGTCGATCTGAAAAGGGAGGTAGGAGAAGAAATCTCTATGACCGATAACAGAGAACCTATGAAATACTCTCTGAGTTTTCTCTCTGAGAGGAAAACCGGGCTTCAGCCTGCTGCGAAGCGCATATCAACGTAGAATCTAGCACAAACTTACTTTGCCACCTCCATGGGAGGCAAAGTTTGTAAAACTGAATTGTGGGTGTGGTGAGGGGTGTATTTATAGGCATTTTGAGGTTTGGGAAACTTTGCCCCTCCTGGTATTAATGTATATCCCATACGTCACTAGCTCATGGACTCTTGCTTATTACATGAAAGAAATGAGAGTATAGTGTCCATGAAATATATTATTTGTGGAACATGATGTCCAGATAGAAATTGTCCAGATAGAGAATGTCCCTCTTTGGTGGTATTGAATCTAATGTTCAAAAGGGGAAAAAATCCAGTACTGTTTGTAGATAATTTCCCCAAAAGGAAAGAGTGCAGGGGCTGGTCCGTAGCCGTAGGAGATCAAAATGGAACTCAAAGTGTCTGTAAAGAAAGAAAAACAGGTGCACCAGAAAACTGCAAAAATAACAGAGCTAATAAAGAAGTGTGCTCACCATATAAAACTCGGGCTGGTATGTCAAAGCAATGCAAAGGGTCGATGCGTGTCGACCTGTAACAAGGCCTTTATCAAGACTATACCAGCTACTGAAAGTGTTGAGCTATTTAAAGGCTTATTTGGCCTATCGGAACAAAAGTGGGTGTCAGAAGTGAGGCGCCATAAAGTTCAAGAAATAGCATATCAGAGTAAGTATTTCCGGTGTACGTATCTTATACTGTACTGCCTCATGTGAGGTTCAGATTATGAGGGTTATCACAAGGGTTATCATGTGACAAGTTGTCATAAGATATATTACGTAATCCTTCGGGACTTAAGACTGCCATCTTGTTTGTGGGCAAATGTAAAAGTACAAGATCTTCTACTATCCTAGTCTTATATATGACAAAGTAAAAGGATAAGGAAAAAATAAAAAAGAATTTACACACAACTTAAAAAATAAATAAATAGAGAATTATATAAAAAATAATAATATGTGCACTGATTCTGTACTGATGGCATATAGACAGCCGGTCCTGTCTAAAGGTCCGACATATGACAACAGGATATAGCCTGTTTAGACAGTGTGTAAAAGATATGGGTGGAGTGTAAAAGCCTAATCGTCCATATGAGGCAGTAGTTGTGCAATGGTGTAGCGTAACAGATACATTAAGATACATACATAATAACAATTGTGACTTAACATAATATCAGATCAGGCATTTAGCTATACAAGAGCAAGTCTATTTACATTGGACAATAATAACATTGTTTAAATCGCATTCACATAGAAAAACAACTTAAAAATTAGCTTAAAGAATAAAACCAGCTATAGAGGTTGAATAACTCTAAGGCCAACCAAAAAAAATAAAAAAAATTGGAGTATATATAGTCTGGAAATGATAAGAAAGTACATATGTGCATTACATATTCAATAAATTTGAACCGTTACAAAGATAAAGGCATAATATACCTACTGGAATGTTCTTGTGGACTGCAGTACGTAGGCCAAACATGTAGACCTCTTAGAGACCACATTAGGGAGCACCTTCTAAAAATAGAAGGAAATAAAGATGATGTTCCCCTGTATAAACATTTCAAGGATAAACATAATGGGGACACTAATGTTTTTAAATATATGGGGTTGCAGAAAGTATACAAGAACTGGAGAGGCAGACATTTTGAAAAAAAGCTTCTCCTAAATTAATGCAAATAGATTTTCAAATTATACTGCATCCACCCAAAAGGTTTCTGTAGACTCTACTAAACATGCATTTTTACCCCTAATTCTTCCTATAGCCCCTCTGTTTTATCCGGATGTTTTTATCTGTGTTTTCTATATGTATGCTTTTACATTTTTTGCACATAATCTTAAAATATGTATCCTTAAAATTTGTACTCTTATATTTTTTACTAGATCCAAAGCTGCACCTGTCTAGATCGATATACTATAGCAAGTTTTAGGTCTTCCTATTTACTTATGCATAATCTATAAGCTATATTTATTGCTTACATTTATTCACAGATATATCCTTCCATTATAGTTATCTACTTCCATGCATATTTCAATTTCACATATGCTCGTCATAGTTCTTCACAGCTATATGCTTATTATAGTTTTCCATAATGACATGGTATTTCTCTGAAGCAGATATAGCTTCTCCTTTATGAGTTTCTTATATGTCTTCTGCATATGCAGATATTCTTTTGTTTTTTGTTTTGTTTTATCATGTTAATGTGTGTCTCACCTAACTCGAGCTGATTCTCTAGTATGATTTTTTAGTAGTTTTTTAGTTTATCGTTTAGTGCCTTTTAGCATAATTTGTCTTGAAATATTAAAGTTATCATTGTTTAACTTTCCTTTTTTGTATTTAAAGCTTAGTATTAGTGTTATACAAATTTATTGAATATGTATGTAATGCACATATGTACTTTCTTATTATTTCCAGACTATGGGGCCTATTTTTCAAGCTCCATTATGAAGTAGCAGTCTAAAATAACCTGTCCGCCTGCTCTGAGGCGGCGGACAGACATTGCCGGAAATCAACCCGATCCAATACGATCGGGTTGATTGACACCGCGAATCTGCAGGGATCAGTTCACCAGAACTGCTGGTGCAATGATAAATGCCGAGAGCGTATGCTGTCAGCATTTATCAATGTGCAGCGGACATGATCCGCAATATCGGATCATGTCCGCTCGCACGTTCTTAAATAGGCCCCTATATATACTCCAAATTTATTTATTTTTGGTTGGCCTTAGAGTGATTCAACCTCTATAGCTGGTTTTATTCTTTAAGCTATTTTTTTTTTTTTTTTTTAAAAGCTTTATTAAGCATAAATCAGTACAAAGAGAATGCAAGTAAAACAATCAGCATAAAAACAGGCTTTAAACAGTTCTCAAGTATAAAATACAAGGGTATTCATAATACAAAGCTGGCACAAGATTTTGACATAGGAATGATTACCAACCAATAGGTTACTCTCGTTCTTACATCTGAGTTGTAAAGAAATATCTCAAGAGATAGGGTGATGTCCTTTAAGTTATGTTCCAAAATGAAATTTAGTTTATCAAAATTAATTAATTGGGGGACATCACAGGAGTCTTTGGCCGTGTATGTTCTCAATCTATCGTTGAGTCCTAGTGTAGAAACAAATAGTCCCTAACAAGGTTAATAAGTAAGGGACATCAGGTTCAATTTAACAGCAAAAATTGAGAGAAAAAAAAAAAAAAGGGGGAAAAAGGGGAAAGGGAAAGGGAAATGGAGAAGATTCTCAGAGGGATAATGGGTCCGCCATAGGAACAAAGAGACAATAATAAGCATTTGGGCGTCTAGGGAGGTTTAAGAACCCACCTACTCCAGATCGTCCAATACTTGTCAATCCGGTCAGTCGTGTTATAGAAACCTCTCTCCATGGACGCTAAATAGTCTATGAGTTGAGTGATCTGAGCTAAAGTTGGAGCTTCAAGTTTTTTCCATGACCTGGCTATACACATCTTGGTTGCAATAAAAATTGCAACTCCAAGGATTTGTTGGGATTTTTGTAGTTCCCTAAGACCGATATGCAGAAGGGCTGAAGCGGGGGATTTAGGCAATGTGATACCCAAGTCAGAGAGCAATAAAAAAGTCTCTCCCCACAGGGGAGCGATTTTTGGGCAAGACCTCCAGATATGTAGATCCGTGCCCTGTTGGCCACATTCCCTCCAGCATTGCGGGGAGGCTGTAGGATATATCTTAGACAACTTATAGGGGGTTAGATACCACTTTAAGAGGACCTTGAAATAAATTTCAAGGAAAGCTATGCAATGTATAGCTGATTTAGTGATCATTGTCGCGTGCTCCACTTCCACCGGGGTAATTTGAACGTCTATTTCACGTCCCCACGCCTTAATCTGCCAGGGTATGATTTCGCTGTAGTCACTAAGAAGTAGCAGATGATGATTTGTAAGTGATTTTATAGGCTTAGTCCCTGCTTGCCATCGTTTCTCCCAAGTAGTACTTTCTCTCAACTGTGTCTTGGGGAAACCCCAAGCCTGGCAATACTCTAGCAATCTATAACTTTCAAACATTAACCACCTCAGAGCCTCTTTCACCTGCGCGACTATTTGTTTAGTTGTTGATAACCTCTTCTGGGTATAGAGGTCCCCAACACAGATAAAATTCCATGATAGCCAGTCCTGTCTATGTATATCTGGAAGACCCATCATCAATCCCTGAAGACTATGAATAGGTGAGGGATGGGGTGCCAGTCCTTTATGATGTCTAAGTCTATGCCATGTCCGGCAATTGTCTAAGATTATTTTATTCGTAAGCGCTACATCAAGGAGCCTATGCTTAGGAATCCATATTAGATCTTTTAGAAGGAATTTTCTAGGAATAACCTCAGTCTCGAGCAAAAACCATGCCGGTTTCTCTTTCTCATTGCTCCAGGCTGCAATGTGAGTTAACCTGGCTGCGTCATGGTATAGATATATATTGGGAAAAGCTATGCCTCTTTTGTTTATCGGTAGTTGGAGAATACGGCTCGCCACCCTCGGAATCTTTCCTCTCCAAACATAGTTAATGAATATAGACTGAATCTGAGATAGATAGATTTTTGGTACCGTGTAGGGTATACACCTAAATAGGTACAAGATTTTTGGAAGGACAGCCATTTTAAGAGTAGAGATACGTCCCATCCAGGAGATTTCTCTATAATCCCACCTCTGTAGAAGGTTTTTAATTTCGGCAATCAATGGCTCAAAATTGTGTTTAATAACCTTATTTATATCAGGGCCGAGAAATACACCCAGATGTTTAATAAGATCTGTGTGCCAGGTGAAAGAGAAGCGGGTCTTAAGTGTGGCGAGGAGCCCGGAATCAAGATTAATTGCTAGGGCTTCCGTTTTAAGAATGTTTACTTTGTAGAGACTGAGAACCCCATAGGATTCTAAGGTCCTAAAAACTTCCGGAATTGAAGAACTCGGATTAGTTAATAAGATGGTCAGATCGTCGGCAAAGAGGACGATTTTCTCTGTTCGCTCACCTATCTTGACTCCCTCTATGCCTTGAGAATGCCTGATCTCTTGGGCTAGAGGTTCCATAACCATTGCAAAAATCAGAGGCGAAAGAGGGCAGCCTTGCCTAGTCCCATTGGTAATGGGAAAGGCTCTAGATCTAAAACCTACGCCTCTGACCGTTGCAAATGGTGCAGTATATAACGCCTGAACCATGCCAACAAATTGTGGAGGAAAGCCAAAAGATTTAAGTACCTGCCAGATATAGTCCCATCGGACCCTGTCAAATGCCTTTTCCGCATCTAAAGACAGGGCCACGATGGGAACCTCCTGGTGAGCTGACTTAGAGAACACCTGTAAAAGTTTACGAGTATTATCAGGACCTTGCCTGCCAGATGTAAAGCCAACTTGGTCTATTTGTATGATATCCGGGAGTAGATGAACAATCCTTTTGGCTAAGAGCTTAGAGTACATCTTGACGTCTAAATTTATCAGTGAGATAGGTCTATAATTGGCACAGTAGAGGGGATCCTTACCTGGTTTGGGAATCGCGATGATAGATGCTTCCAAGAACTCTCTTGAAAAGCTTCCTGCCTCGGCCACCTCATTAAAGAAGGGGCAGAGGAGGGATGATAGGTGTTGTTTAAACATTTTATAAAAAGAGCCCGTAAAACCGTCAGGTCCTGGAGACTTATTCGGTTTGAGTTGGATAATGACATTACAGATTTCTTTAGTAGAGAACGGATGCAGGAGTGAGTTCCTTGCATCTTCTGTGAGTGTAGGAAGCTTAAGGGAGTCTAAAAACTCCTGTATCCTATCGATAGAGGGGGTATCGAGGTTTTCTGCTTCCGAAAGATTGTAGAGTTGATAGTAATAATCAGCGAAAGCATTTCCGATATCCTCGGGAGCTAAAATTCTAGAGCCATTGATCTCTAGAGCTTGAACCCTAGAGTGGGCAGTTCTTGCGTTAAGTTTTCGAGCTAAAAGCTCGTTTGCCTTATTACCTTTATGGTACATTACTTGCTTAAATTTTGCCAGATTGGCTTTGATTCTATCATGCTCTAGTTGGAGGATTTGTCTTCTAAGGGCACTAATTTCATCAGAAATTGGGCTAGTAGGATTATCCTTGTTGATTTTCTCCATGTCCCTCAGTTTCGTGACCAGCTGGCCCAAAGGGCCTCCTCTGTTCTTCCGAACTCTAGCCGATTCAGAGATGCAGAACCCCCTTATATATGCCTTAAATGCCCCCCACAAGATTTGGAAGGAAGTTTGGCCTGGTATATTAAACTGTATGTAGCCATTAATCGCTTTTGTGAGTGTGTCCTTGAATCCTGGTTCTTCCCAAAGAAAATTCGGGAACCTCCAAGAATGTCCCCCCTTGCGAGCCCCTGATGGAAAAATGTCAAAAGAAACCGCATCATGGTCTGACCATGTACAGATATGTATTCGTGAGTTTGTGACCTCATTAAGAAGCCTAGAATCGACTAGAAAATAATCCAGTCTAGAATAGGATTTATGTGGATTGGAGAAGAAAGTGAAATCTTTGTCCTCAGGGTGACATGATCGCCAGACATCATACAATTCATGTCTAGCGGATAAAGATCTAAATTTAATTGCTGTAGAACTGGTATAAGAATCAATGGATTTACCCGTTACAAGTTTTTTATCTAATTTAGGGTCCCAAATGACATTAAAATCACCTCCAATTACGATATGGCCTTGTCTCACCGATTTTGCTAAATTAAGAACTTTTGCTAGAAAATGTAGTTGTTGTTGATTTGGGGCATATATATTAACTAAGGTGAAGAGGGTACCATTAAGTTTACACACACAAATAATGAATCTACCGCCAGGGTCTCTATCTAAGTATATTTGTTCAAACTGGAGGTCTTTGTGAAGGAGTATTGCAACTCCTCTTGTCTTGTTGGTATAAGAGGCCGTAATCAGGTTTGGGTATAGAGTCGATCTATATAATTGGGGCCTATCTATTGTCCAATGAGTTTCCTGGATAAATAGGACATGTCCCTTTAATCTTTTGCCGTATGTTGTTAACATACTGCGTTTATCAGGCGAATTTAGGCCCTTAGTATTTAGAGTGAGAAATCATATAGAAGTCTCCATTATAAAGAATGGGGCAAGGAAGAAAGGAAACCGGGAGAGAAAAAGAAGAAAAAAAAAAAAAAAAGGATATAAGTAAAAAAACTAAAGTAGAAAAAGCGTATGAAAGAAAAATGAAAAATGTTAGGAAATATAGTGTATGGATTTGAGAGTTCAGATGTACCAGAGAGTAACAGTATTCTTAAGAAGCGTAGGGATTGTTAAGGGGGGGGGGGTAGGTGAGGCCAGATGGTGTAAAAGAAAAAAAGGCCTCAAAATGAGATAGCAGATAATGTGCAGACAGTGAATTGAGAACAAGTATTAATTTATGTGTGTTTGTGACTAGTGTATTAGGTATAGCTAAAGGAGGAGAGCCAATGCCCTCCCTTAAATGATAGATAAGTGAGATCCAGTGGGGGAGGGGGGGGGAGGGGATTAGAGGGGCAAGGATTCTTTTAAATCTAACAAGGTGTCTTGGGAAACCAAGGGAAATATCCTAAGTGTGGTGATATGCTTACTTATAAAACCTATGTGTCTATGCTGGATCTATGTGAAAAGTCAGTGTCAAGTGGGTAACATTTTATAGTAAAAACATAAGTGCTATACAGTGGTGTAGTTAGTGGCAGTTTATTGGCCTAAAATAGGGCATGGCCTGTAAAGAGAGTATAATTTTGCAGTTGTCACTGGGCTAAATGTCCCTAAGGAGTCTAATGGTATCCTAGTACATATAAGAAAGGTGGCTTTGAACCTTATTTTTAAAGGATAAAATAAAAGTGAACAAAAGTGCATTTAGGCTACCAAATCTAGAAACATAATACTCAAATGGTTTGGTCTCAGAGCCAGGGCTAATAGCCTTCCAACAATTAAACACCAGGATATATGCACCATCTACTCCGGCAAGGGGACCAAACATAGAATTCAAGACTACCTATCTATAATCTAACGAGTGAGACATTTAAAACATTGCATAAACAAACAAACCTGAGACCGACTTATAAGTGCTATATAAACATTCAGTGTGCACCTTAACCATAAATAGGTAGAGCAAGTGGCTCAGGGCTGGGCTTTGTGATATAAGTGAAAATATAAAGGCAAATCTATAAATTCCCAGTGAAGGGTGAATATCTATCTTAATATTTAAGTTACAAAGGCTTCACATTGGATATTCTAAGCTAAAGAAAAGAAGTGGGTATCTGGGTAGTGCATAATCTCGGCAGCGTCTAACTATTGGATCCCCCTTGGAGCCAGACACAACAACATCACATATAAGGCATAGCAAGCCAAAGGGGCTACATATAAGGCCATATGTTGCTGTATCTATATCCACAAGCAAGGCCAAGACCACGACTATCCAAAAATTTACAGACAAAGAATAATAACTGTGGCAATGGGACTTATGAATTACACTTTAAAAGAATCTGAGAAATTTGAACAATTTGATAAACTAAAGACTAACAGTAAACAAACATATCTCAAGATTCACACAATGGATCCCCAGTTGGTTAATTTCAGAGCCAGAATTTTAAATCCTCTCTCGAGGGAATTGTGGTCGCCTTAAAAAGGACCCAGTTGACATATGCTATGAAAATTGGCAAAGAAAGCAAGTCCTAGGTTTGTCCATTCAGTGAGTCAGCAATATTATACAGGAAAACGTATAATAAACTTATTACAAAAGCAAATTTAAAAACAATGCATTGTACCACTTTACAAAGAACTGTGCACAAAAAATGAAAAAACTATGAACAGTGGACCAAGAAAATACACTCTTCCCCAAAGTCTCCCACAACATAGGTGAGCACTATGCAAAAATGGTCCTGCGTCAGATGTCGCAGGATATCCTCTGTACACCATCCCCTCTGGCAAGGGGACCAAAACATAAATTTTAAGACTGTCTGTCAAAAAATACACAATGGGTCTCCAATGGGTTACTTTCAGAGCCAGAACTTTACCTCCTCTCTCGAGGAAGTTGTAGCCACCTTAGTAAGAACCCAGTTGGGATATACTGTAAAAACTGTCAGGAAAAGCAAATCATTCTTTCCCAAAGTCTCCTACAGCATAAGTAGACAGTATACAAGAATGATTTTGCAACGGGTGTCGCAAAATGACTACCAAGGAAGCAGTTGCTAAAAGAATCGTCACTGAAATAGTCCTGGAAGAAGAAAAAACATACACATCAAAGTGCAACAGTTAAAATAGATACTTATCAGATTATCCTGGAGAGGAGTCCCTGAGAGCTGAATTCCTTTTACTAGACTGGGGACGTTGAGGTAGGGGGTTCCATTGGTCAGCTGTAGGCCTTAGCTGTGAGGGCCTTGAAGGAGAGTGGGCAGCATGGTTATCTGCTTGATCCCATTGTTTCAAAAGATATTCCCCTATCTCTGGGGAGTCCACTGTAACCAGAGATCCCTCTCGGTGGATGATGAGTTTAGTTGGATAGCCCCATCTGTACTTTAAGCCTCTTGAACGAAGGGATTGGGTAAGCTGGCGAAAGGTGCTCCTTTTCTGAAGGGTGAACTGTGATAAATCTGGAAATACTTGTATCTGTCTCAAATGCTCAGGAAGTTGAGGTTTGGAAAAGGCTGCCCTCATGAGTTGCTCTTTATAAGTGAAGAAGTGGAACCTTGCAATTACATCTCTAGGCTTATCTTTGGGAGCATTTCTGCCCCTGGGAATCCTATGGACTCTGTCGATTAGCATATCATTTGGATCTGAGGGGGGTGCTAATGAGACACAAAATTTCTTAACAAATGTCTCTAAGTCAGGCTGCAGGGTCTCCTCAGTAATGCCTCTAAATCTGACATTATTGCGGCGCGACCTATCCTCTAGGTCCGCCACCTTCTGTTCTATTTCTGAGACATAATCTGCAAGGTTTTGAGAGTGGGCAATTATATTCTGCTGTTCAATCGCCAAGTCCTCCTGCTTGCGCTCGAGCACTTCAGTCCTCTCTCTCATTTCTGCGAGATCTTTTTTGAGGTCTGCAACTGCAGATTTAATGGTAGATGTCAAGTTATCCTGCAGGTCATTTAACCTCTTAGATAGAGTATCCACTATATCTGACCTGGTTATAAGTTCCATTTCTTCCTCCTGTTGTTGGGATATGGAGGAGTTAGTACTATCAAAACTCTCTTGGCATGAGTGAGGCGATACAGGGCCCCTAGTAGCAGTTGAGTCCTTAGGTTTAAAATGATCAGCAACAGAGTTTTTAGACCTAGTTGATGTCTTATTTTTGTTTTTTTGGACCTGAGACATTGCTGGCAGGGTTAGCTAATCTTTGTATTTACCCGAAAGAGGCAGTGGGGGTAGGGGTAAATAAAGGTATAAGCTTGGTTACTGGATCTCAGTTTGTAGTTCAGTATAAGTAGCTAGCACAGGGAGGGCATCTGGCCACTAACCCCCCTACCCCTGCATTTTATTGGCGAATAGCATATAAAGTCTCAGTGGAGATAGCTGTAGTAGAAATTGCAGAGATTAGAGAGATAAGTATACAGATATTATAGTCAGCTCTTCAGGGCCTTTATGTTAGAACTGTAAGAGGTTTGACTAGGCCTACATGCAGGGAGAAAAAATGGAGACAGGCAATAGTGTTGTTTCTCTTTCCACCCAATTGTAAAGTTCAGACCCACTCTGAAAAAAAGTAGCACACCACACTCTGTCACTTAAACTGTATGAGTGACCTCCAAATGTCATATAGTGTGTTAATAAAAGGTAAGAGCACTAAGGCTGAATGTCCCCTTACAAGGACCAGAGTGGAGTAATATTCCCAGCCTGCCACATAAGTTTCCTCCAGGCCCTCTCACTTTAAGTTCGGATTAGGGGCTAAGGATCGCCTGCTCTGAGTCTAAGTGAGGTCTAGCAGTATAGTGGCACCTCCGGTTCAGTAGACTTACTGTTTAGTTTTATTTGAGGGTTAGAGTCGGCCAGTCGCGAGTTCCGGCGTAGGCCGCAGCCGCTGTGTTTCCTAGAGGAGCCTCCGGTACTCCTTTCCGGCCCACCACGATCTCCCAAGGTTGTGCTCAATTTGTCCGGAAAAGACTCTCTAAATGTTCCCCTCAAATGGCCCAGGATGACTATAGGCAAATCCGCTTGAGTTTAAGCAGAGAATTAGTATTTTAGCTTTTAGATGCAGCAGAGCTCAGTCTCCACATGTCTGCACAGCTCAGCCATCGGCTCCGCCCATAATTTCAGTCTTTTACTTCAGAAATCTGTAGGTTGTTGGTATCACAGAATCATTACTTGATGCAGTCACGTGCTTCATGTCAAATTGATTGGTCAATAAAAATTACCAGTATGTGGATGACAAGAGTGCAGAAGGAGAAGCCATGAGCAGCTGAAATCCACTGCCGCTCCACATGTACATAAAAGTATGTTGATGATGGTGGAAAAGGATGATGAAAGCCATGCGTGAGAGCTTCCCAACTCTAGGCAATCGCTGGTGCCTCACAAGCCGAGTGGTTTATTACATGTTCATTCTCAACTCTAGGCAATCGCTGGTGCCTCACAAGCCGAGTGGTTTATTACATGTTCATTCTCAACTCTAGGCAATCGCTGGTGCCTCACAAGCCGAGTGGTTTATTACATGTTCATTCTCAACTCTAGGCAATCGCTGGTGCCTCACATGCTGAGTGGCTTATTACATGTTCATTCTCTCTACGTATTCTTCACATACATATTGTGGGTTGTTCTATGACATCTCAAATCTGGTTCAAAACCAACGTGCTGCATTTCTCCTCTTTAAGCTAATTTTTAAGCCGTTTTTCTATGTGAATGCGATTTAAACAATGTTATTATTGTCCAATGTAAATAGGCTTGCTCTATTACTCTTGTATAGCTAAATGCCTGATCTGATATTATGTATTTATATGTATTTGTTAAGTCACAATTGTAATTATGTATTTATCTACATGTATCTGTTACGCTGCACCATTGCACAACTACTGCCTCATATGGATGATTAGGCTTCTACACTCCACCCATATCTTTTACACACTGTCTAAACAGGATATATGCTGTATCTCACAAAAGTGAGTACACCCCTCACATTTTTGTAAATATTTTATTATATCGTTTCATGTGACAAAACTGAAGAAATTACACTTTGCTACAATGTAAAGTAGTGAGTGTACAGCCTGTATAACAGTGTAAATTTGCTGCCCCCTCAAAATAACTCAACACACAGCCATTAATGCCTAAACCGCTGACAACAAAAAGTGAGTACACCCCTAAGGGGAAATGTCCAAATTGGGCCCAAAGTGTCAATATTTTGTGTAGTCACCATTATTTTCAAGCACTGCCTTAACCCTCTTGGGCATGGAGTTCACCAGAGCTTCACAGGTTGCCACTGGAGTCCTCTTCCACCCCTCCATGATGACATCACAGAGCTGGTGGATGTTAGAGACCTTGCGCTCCCCCACCTTCCATTTGAGGATTCCCCACAGATGCTCAATAGGGTTTAGGTCTGGAGACATGCTTGGCCAGTCCATCACCTTTACCCTCAGCTTCTTTAGCAAGGCAGTGGTCGTCTTGGAGGTGTGTTTGGGGTCGTTATCATGTTGGAATACTGCCCTGCGGCCCAGTCTCTAAAGGGAGGGGATCATGCTCTGCTTCGGTATGTCACAGTACATGTTGGCATTCATGGTTCCCTCAATGAACTGTAGCTCCCCAGTGCCGGCAGCACTCATGCAGGCCCAGACCATGACACTCCCACCACCATACTTGACTGTAGGCAAGACACACTTGTCTTTGTACTCCTCACCTGGTTGCCGCCACACACGCTTGACACCATCTGAACCAAATAAGTTTATCTTGGTCTCATCGGACCACAGGACATGGTTCCAGAAATCCATCTCCTTAGTCTGCTTGTCTTCAGCAAACTGTTTGTGGGCTTTCTTGTGCATCATCTTTAAAAGAGGCTTCCTTCTGGGACGACAGCCATGCAGACCAATTTGATGCAGTGTGGGGCATATGGTCTGATCACAGACAGACTGACCCCCGACCCCTTCAACCTCTGCAGCAATGCTGGCAGCACTCATACGTCTATTTCCAAAAGACAAACTCTGGATATGACGCTGAGCATGTGCACTCAACCTATTTGGTCGACCATGGCGAGGTCTGTTCTGAGTGGAACCTGTCCTGTGAAACTGCTGTATGGTCTTGCCCACCGTGCTGCAGCTCAGTTTCAGGGTCTTGGCAATCTTCTTATAGCCGGCCATCTTTATGTCACATGACACCGGGATGGGAAAATGGCTTATTGAGCCCAATTTGGACATTTCCACTTAGGGGTGTACTCACTTTTGTTGCCACATAGCAGAATATGTTCTAAGTATTTTAAATAGATATTCCTATATATATCTGTATATATGTATACCTATATATATATATATATCTCAATCAATCATTTGTATATATATATATATATATATATATATATATATATATATATATAGAGAGAGAGAGAGAGAGAGAGAGAGCATACAAGTAGAATGTAACAGGTCAGGGAACTGATCTGTAAACAAGCAGTAATCAAAGTTGCGCTGTTGAGGAGTAGTGAAATCTTTAGCAGCCGTTAAGAAACAAATACATTCCAGCCAATGTAAGGGTTAGAAATGTGTGCAAGAGTATAACAGCGCTTAAAGATTCCTTATCTAAGACAAAAAACATACAAGAAAGTAACTGTATGTATAAGGTTATAAAAATTAATATTGTGGTTACACAGTCTTATAGAATATCAAGTGCAAAAGATAATGCAGGATTAGAAAATGTCCACTTAAATATTCTCTTAGGTATTCTTTAGTAATGTAGATCCCCTTACCAGAATTTACCTCATTTGATTGAAGGCAGATGAAGAGGTTGCCGTAGTCTGCCTCTGCAGCCTCAAAAATGTGCCCCCGACTCCTGGACCCAGGATGAAGAGGGCCCGGCGTTGAAGGGGAGGTGGCAGAAGAGGCTGCAGAAGTCTGCCTCTGATGCCTCAAACATGGGCTCCCAGCACCTGGACCCAGGATGAAGAGGGCCCCGGCATTGAAGAAGATGCAGAGCCGAGGCAGCGGTAGAAGCCACCAAAGGCCACCTCCGCAAAGATGGGCCCCTGGTGTCTGGACCATGGATGAAGAGGGCCCAACGTTGGGTCAAGAGGAGCTGGATTTTCACACAGTGGGTACAAAATTTGGGGATAGTTAGGGCTTTTTCAGGTGTTTTTTTTTTTACTTTGAAGGATAGACTTTTCTATTTTAATTTTATTTTCAAGACTAGTTTTTTTTTTAGATAGACTATTATTTTGAGGGGTTACTTGTATTGTAGAGTGGAGGTCTTGTAATTTGTTTTTGTAAAAGAGCTGTATTATCTTTAGGGAAATGCCCTACAAAAGGCCCTTTTAAGGGCTATTGTAATTTATTTTAGTGTTCAGGCTTTTTTTGTTTTGAGTGGGGCATGTAGATTAGTGTTAGGTATAATAGTGTTTTTTATTTTGGATACTGTTTTTTATTATTTTTAATAACAAATGCCTAGATTACGAGTCTTGCGTTAAGAGGGGTGCGGTGCTAACTTGCAGTTTTTTCTCACCGCTCACTTCCCTGCAGCGCTGGTATTACGAGTTTTTACAAACTCGGCTTTAACAGGCAAGAAGTGAGCGTAGAGCAAAATAGAGCTCCACACTGCACTCCAATAACAGCGCTGCTTAAGTAAGCGGTGAGCTGGTTATACGTGCTTGTGCACAATTTCCCCATAGACATCAATGGGGAGAGCCGGCTGAGAAAAAGTCTAATACCTGCAAAAAAGCAGCGTAAAACTCAGTAACGCAGCCCCATTGATTCCTATGGGGAAACTAAATTTATGTTTACACCTAACACCCTAACATGAACCCCGAGTCTAAACACCCCTAACCTTACACTTATTAACCCCTAATCTGCCGCTCCGGACATCGCCGTCACCTACATTATACTTATGAACCCTTAATCTGCGGCCCACAACATCGCCGACACCTACCTACATTTATTAACCCCTAATCTGCCGTCCCCGTCACCGCCACTATTCAAAATTTATTAACCCCTAAACCTAAGTCTAACCCTAACACCCACTAACTTAAATATAATTAAAATAAATCTAAATAAAATTCCTATCATTACTTAAATAATTCCTATTTAAAACTAAATACTTACCTATAAAATAAACCCTAAGCTAGCTACAATATAACTAATAGTTACATTGTAGCTAGCTTAGGGTTTATTTTTATTTTACAGGCAAGTTTGTATTTATTTTAACTAGGTAGAATAGTTACTAAATAGTTATTAACTATTTAATAACTACCTAGCTAAAATAAATACAAATTTACCTGTAAAATAATTAGGAATAATTTAGTTAATGATATTAATTTTATTTAGATTTATTTAAATTATATTTAAGTTAGGGGGTGTTAGGGTTAGGGTTAGACTTAGGTTTAAAGGGTTAATAAATTTAGATTAGTGGCGGCAACGTTGGGGGCGGCAGATTATTATTATTATTATTATTCTTTAGTAATGTAGATCCCCTTACCAGAATTTACCTCATTTGATTGAGGTAAATTCTGGTAAGGGGATCTACATTACTAAAGAATACCTAAGAGAATATTTAAGTGGACATTTTCTAATCCTGCATTATCTTTTGCACTTGATATTCTATAAGACTGTGTAACCACAATATTAATTTTTATAACCTTATCCATACAGTTACTTTCTTGTATGTTTTTTGTCTTAGATAAGGAATCTTTAAGCGCTGTTATACTCTTGCACACACACACACACATATATATATATATATATATATATATATATATATATAAAAAGGTATAGATATATTTTGGACCATAATACCATCATATATATATATATATATATATATATATATATATATATATATATATATATATATATATAAATAAAAATATGTATTTATGAATAAATAGAATATATTCTGCTATGTGAAGAACATTGGAATGTGAAATATTAATATGCGTTCGAGTAAGGTGTTAGTTCTTTCTCCACTTTTTTAGCTCCATTGATTTCTATGGAGGAATAGGTTCTCGCACACAAAATATTGTAAGTTTGACGTTTTGCGTATATCAGGTCATCACAAAAGCGATAACCTTTTACAACTCGTAATACCAGCGCAACCTGCTGCGCCCAAAAAAATGACTTCTAGTGCAAATAGTGCTCTAGCGGAAGAGGTAAATAACGCTTCACTCGTAATCTGGCCCTAAGTGACTTAATTTTTTTTCTCCAAGTTACAGTGAAAAAAGGCATTATCCAAAATAAAAAATACTATTAAACCTAACACTAATCTACATGCCCCATAAAAACAAACAACCCAAAACAAAAAAACCTATACACTAACACTAAAATAAATTACAAAAGCCCTTAAAATGGCATTGCCCTAAAGATAATGAAGCTCTTTTACAAAAAATTGTTTTACAAGACCTCCGCTCTACAATACAATTGCCCCCACCTCCAAAAATAATAAAGTCTACCTAAAAAAATCTATCCTATAAAATCCTATAATCTATCCTATAAAATAAAATTTAAATCTATCCTATAAAATAAAATTTAAAATTAGAGCCTATTCTTCAAAATCGAAAATCCAACATAAAAATGCCCTAACTAACCACAAAGTTTGCAAAAATCCCGCTCCTCTTGATCTTACGTTGGGCCCTCTTCATACCAGGTCCAGGCGCCGGGGGCCCATCTTCACAGCAGCTTAAGCAGACTCTTCCGCCGCCTCTGCTCCGCAGCTTTATTCATTGCCGAGGCCCTCTTCATCCCGGGTCCAGGCGCTGGAGGCCCATATTTGCGTCGGTGTATGCGGACTTTGGTGGCCTCTTCCACAACCTACTCTCCGCATCTTCTTTCTTCTAATCTTCAACTCTTTTTTAATCAGCCAATAGAAAAAAAGTATTTTATTTTAAATTCTTATCATCCAATAGAAAATAATTTCTATTGGATGATTAGAATTTAAAATAAAATACTTTCTTGCTATTAGCTGATAAAAAGCAGCCAAAAGGGATGAAGCTGTATTCCTTTATAAAGGGGTTTTGCATTTCCAGAAATTCAGTGTGCAGCGTGGCCACATAAAGATGAGGACTCTAGGATGAGAGATGAAAATTAGAAGAAAGAAAATGTGGAGCAGAGGCAGATGAAGAGGTTGCCGTAGTCTGCCTCTGCCGCCTCAAAAATGTGCCCCTGGCTCCTGGATCCAGGATGAAGAGGGCCCGGCGTTGAAGGGGAGGTGGCAGAAGAGGCTGCAGAAGTCTGCCTCTGATGCCTCAAACATGGGCTCCCAGCACCTGGACCCAGGATGAAGAGGGCCCCGGCATTGAAGAAGATGCAGAGCCGAGGCAGTGGTAGAAGCCACCAAAGTCCACCTCCGCAAGGATGGGCCCCTGGGGTCTGGACCGTGGATGAAGAGGGCCCAACGTTGGGTCAAGAGGAGCTGGATTTTCACACGGTGGGTACAAAATTTGGGGATAGTTAGGGCTTTTTTCAGGTGTTTTTTTTTTACTTTGAAGGATAGACTTTTCTATTTTAATTTTATTTTCAAGACTAGTTTTTTTTTTAGATAGACTATTATTTTGAGGGGTTACTTGTATTGTAGAGTGGAGGTCTTGTAATTTGTTTTTGTAAAAGAGCTGTATTATCTTTAGGGAAATGCCCTACAAAAGGCCCTTTTAAGGGCTATTGTAATTTATTTTAGTGTTCAGGCTTTTTTTGTTTTGAGTGGGGCATGTAGATTAGTGTTAGGTATAATAGTGTTTTTTATTTTGGATACTGTTTTTTATTATTTTTAATAACAAATGCCTAGATTACGAGTCTTGCGTTAAGAGGGGTGCGGTGCTAACTTGCAGTTTTTTCTCACCGCTCACTTCCCTGCAGCGCTGGTATTACGAGTTTTTACAAACTCGGCTTTAACAGGCAAGAAGTGAGCGTAGAGCAAAATAGAGCTCCACACTGCACTCCAATAACAGCGCTGCTTAAGTAAGCGGTGAGCTGGTTATACGTGCTTGTGCACAATTTCCCCATAGACATCAATGGGGAGAGCCGGCTGAGAAAAAGTCTAATACCTGCAAAAAAGCAGCGTAAAACTCAGTAACGCAGCCCCATTGATTCCTATGGGGAAACTAAATTTATGTTTACACCTAACACCCTAACATGAACCCCGAGTCTAAACACCCCTAACCTTACACTTATTAACCCCTAATCTGCCGCTCCGGACATCGCCGTCACCTACATTATACTTATGAACCCTTAATCTGCGGCCCACAACATCGCCGACACCTACCTACATTTATTAACCCCTAATCTGCCGTCCCCGTCACCGCCACTATTCAAAATTTATTAACCCCTAAACCTAAGTCTAACCCTAACACCCACTAACTTAAATATAATTAAAATAAATCTAAATAAAATTCCTATCATTACTTAAATAATTCCTATTTAAAACTAAATACTTACCTATAAAATAAACCCTAAGCTAGCTACAATATAACTAATAGTTACATTGTAGCTAGCTTAGGGTTTATTTTTATTTTACAGGCAAGTTTGTATTTATTTTAACTAGGTAGAATAGTTACTAAATAGTTATTAACTATTTAATAACTACCTAGCTAAAATAAATACAAATTTACCTGTAAAATAATTAGGAATAATTTAGTTAATGATATTAATTTTATTTAGATTTATTTAAATTATATTTAAGTTAGGGGGTGTTAGGGTTAGGGTTAGACTTAGGTTTAAAGGGTTAATAAATTTAGATTAGTGGCGGCAACGTTGGGGGCGGCAGATTATTATTATTATTATTATTCTTTAGTAATGTAGATCCCCTTACCAGAATTTACCTCATTTGATTGAGGTAAATTCTGGTAAGGGGATCTACATTACTAAAGAATACCTAAGAGAATATTTAAGTGGACATTTTCTAATCCTGCATTATCTTTTGCACTTGATATTCTATAAGACTGTGTAACCACAATATTAATTTTTATAACCTTATCCATACAGTTACTTTCTTGTATGTTTTTTGTCTTAGATAAGGAATCTTTAAGCGCTGTTATACTCTTGCACACACACACACATATATATATATATATATATATATATATAAAAAGGTATAGATATATTTTGGACCATAATACCATTATATATATATATATATATATATATATATATATATATATATAAATAAAAATATGTATTTATGAATAAATAGAATATATTCTGCTATGTGAAGAACATTGGAATGTGAAATATTAATATGCGTTCGAGTAAGGTGTTAGTTCTTTCTCCACTTTTTTAGCTCCATTGATTTCTATGGAGGAATAGGTTCTCGCACACAAAATATTGTAAGTTTGACGTTTTGCGTATATCAGGTCATCACAAAAGCGATAACCTTTTACAACTCGTAATACCAGCGCAACCTGCTGCGCCCAAAAAAATGACTTCTAGTGCAAATAGTGCTCTAGCGGAAGAGGTAAATAACGCTTCACTCGTAATCTGGCCCTAAGTGACTTAATTTTTTTTCTCCAAGTTACAGTGAAAAAAGGCATTATCCAAAATAAAAAATACTATTAAACCTAACACTAATCTACATGCCCCATAAAAACAAACAACCCAAAACAAAAAAACCTATACACTAACACTAAAATAAATTACAAAAGCCCTTAAAATGGCATTGCCCTAAAGATAATGAAGCTCTTTTACAAAAAATTGTTTTACAAGACCTCCGCTCTACAATACAATTGCCCCCACCTCCAAAAATAATAAAGTCTACCTAAAAAAATCTATCCTATAAAATCCTATAATCTATCCTATAAAATAAAATTTAAATCTATCCTATAAAATAAAATTTAAAATTAGAGCCTATTCTTCAAAATCGAAAATCCAACATAAAAATGCCCTAACTAACCACAAAGTTTGCAAAAATCCCGCTCCTCTTGATCTTACGTTGGGCCCTCTTCATACCAGGTCCAGGCGCCGGGGGCCCATCTTCACAGCAGCTTAAGCAGACTCTTCCGCCGCCTCTGCTCCGCAGCTTTATTCATTGCCGAGGCCCTCTTCATCCCGGGTCCAGGCGCTGGAGGCCCATATTTGCGTCGGTGTATGCGGACTTTGGTGGCCTCTTCCACAACCTACTCTCCGCATCTTCTTTCTTCTAATCTTCAACTCTTTTTTAATCAGCCAATAGAAAAAAAGTATTTTATTTTAAATTCTTATCATCCAATAGAAAATAATTTCTATTGGATGATTAGAATTTAAAATAAAATACTTTCTTGCTATTAGCTGATAAAAAGCAGCCAAAAGGGATGAAGCTGTATTCCTTTATAAAGGGGTTTTGCATTTCCAGAAATTCAGTGTGCAGCGTGGCCACATAAAGATGAGGACTCTAGGATGAGAGATGAAAATTAGAAGAAAGAAAATGTGGAGCAGAGGCAGATGAAGAGGTTGCCGTAGTCTGCCTCTGCCGCCTCAAAAATGTGCCCCTGGCTCCTGGATCCAGGATGAAGAGGGCCCGGCGTTGAAGGGGAGGTGGCAGAAGAGGCTGCAGAAGTCTGCCTCTGATGCCTCAAACATGGGCTCCCAGCACCTGGACCCAGGATGAAGAGGGCCCCGGCATTGAAGAAGATGCAGAGCAGAGGCAGTGGTAGAAGCCACCAAAGTCCACCTCCGCAAGGATGGGCCCCTGGGGTCTGGACCGTGGATGAAGAGGGCCCAACGTTGGGTCAAGAGGAGCTGGATTTTCACACGGTGGGTACAAAATTTGGGGATAGTTAGGGCTTTTTTCAGGTGTTTTTTTTTTACTTTGAAGGATAGACTTTTCTATTTTAATTTTATTTTCAAGACTAGTTTTTTTTTTAGATAGACTATTATTTTGAGGGGTTACTTGTATTGTAGAGTGGAGGTCTTGTAATTTGTTTTTGTAAAAGAGCTGTATTATCTTTAGGGAAATGCCCTACAAAAGGCCCTTTTAAGGGCTATTGTAATTTATTTTAGTGTTCAGGCTTTTTTTGTTTTGAGTGGGGCATGTAGATTAGTGTTAGGTATAATAGTGTTTTTTATTTTGGATACTGTTTTTTATTATTTTTAATAACAAATGCCTAGATTACGAGTCTTGCGTTAAGAGGGGTGCGGTGCTAACTTGCAGTTTTTTCTCACCGCTCACTTCCCTGCAGCGCTGGTATTACGAGTTTTTACAAACTCGGCTTTAACAGGCAAGAAGTGAGCGTAGAGCAAAATAGAGCTCCACACTGCACTCCAATAACAGCGCTGCTTAAGTAAGCGGTGAGCTGGTTATACGTGCTTGTGCACAATTTCCCCATAGACATCAATGGGGAGAGCCGGCTGAGAAAAAGTCTAATACCTGCAAAAAAGCAGCGTAAAACTCAGTAACGCAGCCCCATTGATTCCTATGGGGAAACTAAATTTATGTTTACACCTAACACCCTAACATGAACCCCGAGTCTAAACACCCCTAACCTTACACTTATTAACCCCTAATCTGCCGCTCCGGACATCGCCGTCACCTACATTATACTTATGAACCCTTAATCTGCGGCCCACAACATCGCCGACACCTACCTACATTTATTAACCCCTAATCTGCCGTCCCCGTCACCGCCACTATTCAAAATTTATTAACCCCTAAACCTAAGTCTAACCCTAACACCCACTAACTTAAATATAATTAAAATAAATCTAAATAAAATTCCTATCATTACTTAAATAATTCCTATTTAAAACTAAATACTTACCTATAAAATAAACCCTAAGCTAGCTACAATATAACTAATAGTTACATTGTAGCTAGCTTAGGGTTTATTTTTATTTTACAGGCAAGTTTGTATTTATTTTAACTAGGTAGAATAGTTACTAAATAGTTATTAACTATTTAATAACTACCTAGCTAAAATAAATACAAATTTACCTGTAAAATAATTAGGAATAATTTAGTTAATGATATTAATTTTATTTAGATTTATTTAAATTATATTTAAGTTAGGGGGTGTTAGGGTTAGGGTTAGACTTAGGTTTAAAGGGTTAATAAATTTAGATTAGTGGCGGCAACGTTGGGGGCGGCAGATTATTATTATTATTATTATTCTTTAGTAATGTAGATCCCCTTACCAGAATTTACCTCATTTGATTGAGGTAAATTCTGGTAAGGGGATCTACATTACTAAAGAATACCTAAGAGAATATTTAAGTGGACATTTTCTAATCCTGCATTATCTTTTGCACTTGATATTCTATAAGACTGTGTAACCACAATATTAATTTTTATAACCTTATCCATACAGTTACTTTCTTGTATGTTTTTTGTCTTAGATAAGGAATCTTTAAGCGCTGTTATACTCTTGCACACACACACACATATATATATATATATATATATATATAAAAAGGTATAGATATATTTTGGACCATAATACCATCATATATATATATATATATATATATAAATAAAAATATGTATTTATGAATAAATAGAATATATTCTGCTATGTGAAGAACATTGGAATGTGAAATATTAATATGCGTTCGAGTAAGGTGTTAGTTCTTTCTCCACTTTTTTAGCTCCATTGATTTCGATGGAGGAATAGGTTCTCGCACACAAAATATTGTAAGTTTGACGTTTTGCGTATATCAGGTCATCACAAAAGCGATAACCTTTTACAACTCGTAATACCAGCGCAACCTGCTGCGCCCAAAAAAATGACTTCTAGTGCAAATAGTGCTCTAGCGGAAGAGGTAAATAACGCTTCACTCGTAATCTGGCCCTAAGTGACTTAATTTTTTTTCTCCAAGTTACAGTGAAAAAAGGCATTATCCAAAATAAAAAATACTATTAAACCTAACACTAATCTACATGCCCCATAAAAACAAACAACCCAAAACAAAAAAACCTATACACTAACACTAAAATAAATTACAAAAGCCCTTAAAATGGCATTGCCCTAAAGATAATGAAGCTCTTTTACAAAAAATTGTTTTACAAGACCTCCGCTCTACAATACAATTGCCCCCACCTCCAAAAATAATAAAGTCTACCTAAAAAAATCTATCCTATAAAATCCTATAATCTATCCTATAAAATAAAATTTAAATCTATCCTATAAAATAAAATTTAAAATTAGAGCCTATTCTTCAAAATCGAAAATCCAACATAAAAATGCCCTAACTAACCACAAAGTTTGCAAAAATCCCGCTCCTCTTGATCTTACGTTGGGCCCTCTTCATACCAGGTCCAGGCGCCGGGGGCCCATCTTCACAGCAGCTTAAGCAGACTCTTCCGCCGCCTCTGCTCCGCAGCTTTATTCATTGCCGAGGCCCTCTTCATCCCGGGTCCAGGCGCTGGAGGCCCATATTTGCGTCGGTGTATGCGGACTTTGGTGGCCTCTTCCACAACCTACTCTCCGCATCTTCTTTCTTCTAATCTTCAACTCTTTTTTAATCAGCCAATAGAAAAAAAGTATTTTATTTTAAATTCTTATCATCCAATAGAAAATAATTTCTATTGGATGATTAGAATTTAAAATAAAATACTTTCTTGCTATTAGCTGATAAAAAGCAGCCAAAAGGGATGAAGCTGTATTCCTTTATAAAGGGGTTTTGCATTTCCAGAAATTCAGTGTGCAGCGTGGCCACATAAAGATGAGGACTCTAGGATGAGAGATGAAAATTAGAAGAAAGAAAATGTGGAGCAGAGGCAGATGAAGAGGTTGCCGTAGTCTGCCTCTGCCGCCTCAAAAATGTGCCCCTGGCTCCTGGATCCAGGATGAAGAGGGCCCGGCGTTGAAGGGGAGGTGGCAGAAGAGGCTGCAGAAGTCTGCCTCTGATGCCTCAAACATGGGCTCCCAGCACCTGGACCCAGGATGAAGAGGGCCCCGGCATTGAAGAAGATGCAGAGCCGAGGCAGTGGTAGAAGCCACCAAAGTCCACCTCCGCAAGGATGGGCCCCTGGGGTCTGGACCGTGGATGAAGAGGGCCCAACGTTGGGTCAAGAGGAGCTGGATTTTCACACGGTGGGTACAAACTTTGGGGATAGTTAGGGCTTTTTTCAGGTGTTTTTTTTTTACTTTGAAGGATAGGCTTTTCTATTTTAATTTTATTTTCAAGACTAGTTTTTTTTTTAGATAGACTATTATTTTGAGGGGTTACTTGTATTGTAGAGTGGAGGTCTTGAAATTTGTTTTTGTAAAAGAGCTGTATTATCTTTAGGGCAATGCCCTACAAAAGGCCCCTTTAAGGGCTATTGTACTTTATTTTAGTGTTCGGGCTTTTTTTGTTTTGAGTGGGGCATGTAGATTAGTGTTAGGTATAATAGTGTTTTTTATTTTGGATACTGTTTTTTATTATTTTTAATAACAAATGCCTAGATTACGAGTTTTGCGTTAAGAGGGGTGCGGTGCTAACTTGCAGTTTTTTCTCACCGCTCACTTCCCTGCAGCGCTGGTATTACGAGTTTTTACAAACCCGGTGTTAACAGGCAAGAAGTGAGCGTAGAGCAAAATAGAGCTCCACACTGCACTCCAATAACAGCGCTGCTTAAGTAAGCGGTGAGCTGGTTATACGTGCTTGTGCACAATTTCCCCATAGACATCAATGGGGAGAGCCGGCTGAGAAAAAGTCTAATACCTGCAAAAAAGCAGCGTAAAACTCAGTAACGCAGCCCCATTGATTCCTATGGGGAAACTAAATTTATGTTTACACCTAACACCCTAACATGAACCCAGAGTCTAAACACCCCTAACCTTACACTTATTAACCCCTAATCTGCCGCTCCGGACATCGCCGTCACCTACATTATACTTATGAACCCTTAATCTGCGGCCCACAACATCGCCGACACCTACCTACATTTATTAACCCCTAATCTGCCGTCCCCGTCACCGCCACTATTCTAAATTTATTAACCCCTAAACCTAAGTCTAACCCTAACACCCACTAACTTAAATATAATTAAAATAAATCTAAATAAAATTCCTATCATTACTTAAATAATTCCTATTTAAAACTAAATACTTACCTATAAAATAAACCCTAAGCTAGCTACAATATATCTAATAGTTACATTGTATCTAGCTTATGGTTTATTTTTATTTTACAGGCAAGTTTGTATTTATTTTAACTAGGTAGAATAGTTACTAAATAGTTATTAACTATTTAATAACTACCTAGCTAAAATAAATACAAATTTACCTGTAAAATAATTAGGAATAATTTAGTTAATGATATTAATTTTATTTAGATTTATTTAAATTATATTTAAGTTAGGGGGTGTTAGGGTTAGGGTTAGACTTAGGTTTAAAGGGTTAATAAATTTAGAATAGTGGCGGCAACGTTGGGGGCGGCAGATTATTATTATTATTATTATTATTATTATTATTCTTTAGTAATGTAGATCGCCTTACCAGAATTTACCTCATTTGATTGAGGTAAATTCTGGTAAGGGGATCTACATTACTAAAGAATACCTAAGAGAATATTTAAGTGGACATTTTCTAATCCTGCATTATCTTTTGCACTTGATATTCTATAAGACTGTGTAACCACAATATTCATTTTTATAACCTTATCCATACAGTTACTTTCTTGTATGTTTTTTGTATGGTTTTTGTCTTAGATAAGGAATCTTTAAGCGCTGTTATACTCTTGCACACACACACACACACATATATATATATATATATATATATATATATATATATAAAGGTATAGATATATTTTGGACCATAATACCATCATATATATATATGTATTTATGAATAAATAGAATATATTCTGCTATGTGAAGAACATTGGAATGTGAAATATTAATATGCGTTCGAGTAGGGTGTTAGTTCTTTCTCCACTTTTTTAGCTCCATTGATTTCTATGGAGGAATAGGTTCTCGCACACAAAATATTGTAAGTTTGACGTTTTGCGTGCATCAGTTCATCACAAAAGCGATAACCTTTTACAACTCGTAATACCAGCGCAACCTGCTGCGCCCAAAAAAATGACTTCTAGTGCAAATAGTGCTCTAGCGGAAGAGGTAAATAATGCTTCACTCGTAATCTGGGCCTAAGTGACTTAATTTTTTCTCTCCAAGTTACAGTGAAAAAAGGCATTATCCAAAATAAAAAATACTATTAAACCTAACACTAATCTACATGCCCCATAAAAACAAACAACCCAAAACAAAAAAACCTATACACTAACACTAAAATAAATTACAAAAGCCCTTAAAATGGCATTGCCCTAAAGATAATGAAGCTCTTTTACAAAAAATTGTTTTACAAGACCTCCGCTCTACAATACAATTACCCCCACCTCCAAAAATAATAAAGTCTACCTAAAAAAATCTATCCTATAAAATCCTATAATCTATCCTATAAAATAAAATTTAAATCTATCCTATAAAATAAAATTTAAAATTAGAGCCTATTCTTCAAAATCGAAAATCCAGCATAAAAATGCCCTAACTAACCACAAAGTTTGCAAAAATCCCGCTCCTCTTGATCTTACGTTGGGCCCTCTTCATACCAGGTCCAGGCGCAAGGGGCCCATCTTCACAGCAGCTTAAGCAGACTCTTCCGCCGCCTCTGCTCCGCAGCTTTATTCATTGCCGAGGCCCTCTTCATCCCGGGTCCAGGCGCTGGAGGCCCATATTTGCGTCGGTGTATGCGGACTTTGGTGGCCTTTTCCACAACCTACTCTCTGCATCTTCTTTCTTCTAATCTTCAACTCTTTTTTAATCAGCCAATAGAAAAAAAGTATTTTATTTTAAATTCTTATCATCCAATAGAAAATAATTTCTATTGGATGATTAGAATTTAAAATAAAATACTTTCTTGCTATTAGCTGATAAAAAGCAGCCAAAAGGGATGAAGCTGTATTCCTTTATAAAGGGGTTTTGCATTTCCAGAAATTCAGTGTGCAGCGTGGCCACATAAAGATGAGGACTCTAGGATGAGAGATGAAAATTAGAAGAAAGAAAATGTGGAGCAGAGGCAGATGAAGAGGTTGCCGTAGTCTGCCTCTGCCGCCTCAAAAATGTGCCCCTGGCTCCTGGATCCAGGATGAAGAGGGCCCGGCGTTGAAGGGGAGGTGGCAGAAGAGGCTGCAGAAGTCTGCCTCTGATGCCTCAAACATGGGCTCCCAGCACCTGGACCCAGGATGAAGAGGGCCCCGGCATTGAAGAAGATGCAGAGCCGAGGCAGTGGTAGAAGCCACCAAAGTCCACCTCCGCAAGGATGGGCCCCTGGGGTCTGGACCGTGGATGAAGAGGGCCCAACGTTGGGTCAAGAGGAGCTGGATTTTCACACGGTGGGTACAAACTTTGGGGATAGTTAGGGCTTTTTTCAGGTGTTTTTTTTTTTTACTTTGAAGGACAGGCTTTTCTATTTTAATTTTATTTTCAAGAATATTTTTTTTTTAGATAGACTATTATTTTGAGGGGTTACTTGTATTGTAGAGTGGAGGTCTTGAAATTTGTTTTTGTAAAAGAGCTGTATTATCTTTAGGGCAATGCCCTACAAAAGGCCCTTTAAGGGCTATTGTAATTTATTTTAGTGTTCAGGCTTTTTTTGTTTTGAGTGGGGCATGTAGATTAGTGTTAGGTATAATAGTGTTTTTTTTATTTTGGATACTGTTTTTTATTATTTTTAATAACAAATGCCTAGATTACGAGTCTTGCGTTATGAGGGGTGCGGTGCTTACTTGCAGTTTTTTTCTCACCACTCACTTCCCTGCAGCGCTGGTATTACGGGTTTTTACAAACCCGGCGTTAACAGGCAAGAAGTGAGCGTAGAGCAAAATTGAGCTCCACACTGCACTCCAATACCAGCGCTGCTTAAGTAAGCAGTGAGCTGGTTATACGTGCTTGTGCACAATTTCCCCATAGACATCAATGGGGAGAGCCACCTGCAAAAAAGCAGCGTAAAACTCAGTAACGCAGCCCCATTGATTCCTATGGGGAAACTAAATTTATGTTTACACCTAACACCCTAACATGAACCCCGAGTCTAAACACCCCTAACCTTACACTTATTAACCCCTAATCTGCCGCCCCCGACATTGCCGACACCTACATTATACTTATTAACCCCTAATCTGCTGCTCCGGACATCGCCACCACCTACATTATACTTAAAAACCCCTAATCTGCTGCCCCCAACATCGCCGACACCTACATTATATTTATTAACCCCTAATTTGCTGCCCCTAACATCTCCGCCACCTACCTACATTTATTAACCCCTAATCTGCCGTCCCCAATGTCGCCGCCACTATTCTAAATTTATTAACCCCTAAACCTAAGTCTAACCCTAACCCTAACACCCACTAACTTAAATATAATTAAAATAAATCTAAATAAAATTCCTATCATTACCTAAATAATTCCTATTTAAAACTAAATACTTACCTATAAAATAAGCCCTAAGCTAGCTACAATATAACTAATAGCTACATTGTAGCTAGCTTAGGGTTTATTTTTATTTTACAGGCAAGTTTGTATTTATTTTAACTAGGTAGAATAGTTACTAATTAGTTATTAATTATTTAATAACTACCTAGCTAAAATAAATACAAATTTACCTGTAAAATAATTAGGAATAATTTAGTTAATGATATTAATTTTATTTAGATTTATTTATATTATATTTAAGTTAGGGGTGTTAGGGTTATTGTTAGGTTTAAAGTGTTAATAAATTTAGAATAGTGGCGGCGACGTTGGGGGCGGCAGATTAGTGGTTAATTAGTATAATGTAGGTGGTGGCGATGTTAGGGGTGGCAGATTAGGGGTTAATAATATTTAACTAGTGTTTGCGAGGTGGGAGTGCGGCAGTTTAGGGGTTAATATGTTTATTCTAGTGGCGGCGATGTCCGGAGAGGCAGATTAGGGGTTAATAATTTTATTTTAGTGTTTGCGATGCGGGAGGGCCTCGGTTTAGGGGTTAATAGGTAGTTTATGGGTGTTAGTGTACTTTTTAGCACTTTAGTTATGCGTTTTATGCTACAGCTTTGTAGCGTAAAACTAATAACTACTGACTTTAAAATGCGTTACGAATCTTGGCGGTAGAGGCTGTACCGCTCACATTTTGGCCTCCCAGGACAAACTCGTAATACCGGGGCTTTGGAAGTCCAATAGAAAAAAGCCTTTACAAAATTTACGTAAATTGGTTTGCAGTAAGGCCAAAAAAGTGTGCGGTACACATATACCTGCAAGACTCGTAATAGCAGTGGGCATAAAAAAGCAGCGTTAGGACCTGATAACGCTGCTTTTTTACCTTAACGCACAACTCGTAATCTAGCCGTTAGATTTTTGTACTTTCTTGTAATATGTTTTTTTTTCATGTGTTAGGGGTTTAGTTTAAAGGGGGTTTAGGTGTTAGTGCAGTTCTAGTTTGCGTTGGGAGGTATTGGTTTAAACCTTGATCACCTAACCACCTCCATACCTGTATGGGGGTTGATTAGGTAATCATTGATGTTTAGCATGTAGTAGGCTTTTATAACCTTGCCACCCCTCCATAACTGTACGGGGGTTGATTATGTGATTATTGATGTTTAGCATGTATTAGGCCTTAATCACCTAACCACCATGCATACCTGTATGGGGGTTGATTAGGTGATTAGGTTAGGGCAACTTAGAAGTTAATAGTGCATTTATCTAAAATGTTTTAATTAATATGTATTTATTTTTTCTTGTTCTGTTTATTATTGTAAACATAAATACAGGTATATATTTTAAAATGTATATTTATGTTACAAAAGTCAGTAGTATTACAATTGTATTACATAACAGGCATGCGGTTATGTAATACTATAATTATAATGCAACTGTCTTTTATAACATAAATATATATTTTAAAAATATATTTATATTTAAAATAATAAGCACAAGCAAGAATATCTACATTTTAATTTATATCCAATACTTAAACTAATATTCATTATACATGACCATGCATTTTTTTTTTTTATAAATATTTTTTATTGGTTTTCCAAACAGAAATTGACAGGTTTCATTAAACATTACATTAGATATATGTTCAATACATATGGTATAATTGAAACTAATGGTATCTCATTAGGAAATACAACACTCAGTCTCCATTTTGAAATTATATCCATAGACGACAGTCTTTAGTTCGTCTCCTCGTTAGAGGAAACCTCGAAAAAAAACAACTCATTTTTGGAGCTGGAGTGGGATTCCACTGCAGGAAGTGTATTTCAGTAATTCACTTATAGCTGGTAACTATAATAACAATAACATTTTAGAAACATGTAGAGTACAATTTAACAGGTAAGAAACTAAGGCCTAGATTTGGAGTTCGGCGGTAAAAGGGCTGTTAACGCTCCGTGGGCTTTTTTCTGGCCGCACCATAAATTTAACTCTGGTATCGAGAGTTCAAACAAATGCTGCGTTAGGCTCCAAAAAAGGAGCGTAGAGCATTTTTACCGCAAATGCAACTCTCGATACCAGAGTTGCTTACGGACGCGGCCGGCCTCAAAAACGTGCTCGTGCACGATTCCCCCATAGGAAACAATGGGGCTGTTTGAGCTGAAAAAAAACCTAACACCTGCAAAAAAGCAGCGTTCAGCTCCTAACGCAGCCCCATTGTTTCCTATGGGGAAACACTTCCTACGTCTGCACCTAACACTCTAACATGTACCCCGAGTCTAAACACCCCTAACCTTACACTTATTAACCCCTAATCTGCCGCCCCCCGCTATCGCTGACCCCTGCATATTTTTTTAATCCCCTAATCTGCCGCTCCGTAAACCGCCGCAACCTACGTTATCCCTATGTACCCCTAATCTGCTGCCCTAACATCGCCGACCCCTATATTATATTTATTAACCCCTAATCTGCCGCCCTCAACGTCGCCGACACCTGCCTACACTTATTAACCCCTAATCTGCCGAGCGGACCTGAGCGCTACTATAATAAAGTTATTAACCCCTAATCCGCCTCACTAACCCTATCATAAATAGTATTAACCCCTAATCTGCCCTCCCTAACATCGCCGACACCTACCTTCAATTATTAACCCCTAATCTTCCGATCGGAGCTCACCGCTATTCTAATAAATGGATTAACCCCTAAAGCTAAGTCTAACCCTAACACTAACACCCCCCTAAGTTAAATATAATTTTTATCTAACGAAATAAATTAACTCTTATTAAATAAATGATTCCTATTTAAAGCTAAATACTTACCTGTAAAATAAATCCTAATATAGCTACAATATAAATTATAATTATATTATAGCTATTTTAGGATTAATATTTATTTTACAGGCAATTTTGTAATTATTTTAACCAGGTACAATAGCTATTAAATAGTTAAGAACTATTTAATAGTTACCTAGTTAAAATAATAACAAATTTACCTGTAAAATAAATCCTAACCTAAGATATAATTAAACCTAACACTACCCTATCAATAAAATAATTAAATAAACTACCTACAATTACCTACAATTAACCTAACACTACACTATCAATAAATTAATTAAACACAATTCCTACAAATAAATACAATTAAATAAACTAGCTAAAGTACAAAAAATAAAAAAGAACTAAGTTACAGAAAATAAAAAAATATTTACAAACATAAGAAAAATATTACAACAATTTTAAACTAATTACACCTACTCTAAGCCCCCTAATAAAATAACAAAGCCCCCCAAAATAAAAAATTCCCTACCCTATTCTAAATTAAAAAAGTTACAAGCTCTTTTACCTTACCAGCCCTGAACAGGGCCCTTTGCGGGGCATGCCCCAAGAAAATCAGCTCTTTTGCCTGTAAAAAAAAACATACAATACCCCCCCCCAACATTACAACCCACCACCCACATACCCCTAATCTAACCCAAACCCCCCTTAAATAAACCTAACACTAATCCCCTGAAGATCTTCCTACCTTGTCTTCACCATCCAGGTATCACCGATCCGTCCTGGCTCCAAGATCTTCCTCCAACCCAAGCGGGGGTTGGCGATCCATAATCCGGTGCTGAAGAGGTCCAGAAGAGGCTCCATAGTCTTCCTCCTATCCGGCAAGAAGAGGACATCCGGACCGGCAAACATCTTCTCCAAGCGGCATCTTCGATCTTCTTCCATCCGGAGCGAAGTGGCAGGATCCTGAAGACCTCCAGCGCGGAACATCCATCCGGACCGACGACTGAACGACGAATGACTGTTCCTTTAAGGGACGTCATCCAAGATGGCGTCCCTCGAATTCCGATTGGCTGATAGGATCAGAATCAAGTTCAATCCGATTGGCTGATCCAATCAGCCAATCAGATTGAGCTCGCATTCTATTGGCTGTTCCGATCAGCCAATAGAATGCGAGCTCAATCTGATTGGCTGATTGGATCGGCCAATCGGATTGAACTAGATTCTGATTGGCTGATTCCATCAGCCAATCAGAAAATTCCTACTTTAATTCCGATTGGCTGATAGAATCCTATCAGCCAATCGGAATTCGAGGGACGCCATCTTGGATGACGTCCCTTAAAGGAACAGTCATTCATCGTTCAGTCGTCGGTCCGGATGGATGTTCCGCGCTGGAGGTCTTCAGGATCCTGCCACTTCGCTCCGGATGGAAGAAGATCGAAGATGCCGCTTGGAGAAGATGTTTGCCGGTCCGGATGTCCTCTTCTTGCCGGATAGGAGGAAGACTTTGGAGCCTCTTCTGGACCTCTTCAGCACCGGATTATGGATAGCCAACCCCCGCTTGGGTTGGATGAAGATCTTGGAGCCAGGACGGATCGGTGATACCTGGATGGTGAAGACAAGGTAGGAAGATCTTCAGGGGATTAGTGTTAGGTTTATTTAAGGGGGGTTTGGGTTAGATTAGGGGTATGTGGGTGGTGGGTTGTAATGTTGGGGGGGGGGGTATTGTATGTTTTTTTTTACAGGCAAAAGAGCTGAAATTCTTGGGGCATGCCCCGCAAAGGGCCATGTTCAGGGCTGGTAAGGTAAAAGAGCTTGTAACTTTTTTAATTTAGAATAGGGTAGGGAATTTTTTATTTTGGGGGGCTTTGTTATTTTATTAGGGGGCTTAGAGTAGGTGTAATTAGTTTAAAATTGTTGTAATATTTTTCTTATGTTTGTAAATATTTTTTTATTTTCTGTAACTTAGTTCTTTTTTATTTTTTGTACTTTAGCTAGTTTATTTCATTGTATTTATTTGTAGGAATTGTGTTTAATTAATTTATTGATAGTGTAGTGTTAGGTTAATTGTAGGTAATTGTAGGTAGTTTATTTAATTATTTTATTGATAGGGTAGTGTTAGGTTTAATTATATCTTAGGTTAGGATTTATTTTACAGGTAAATTTGTTATTATTTTAACTAGGTAACTATTAAATAGTTCTTAACTATTTAATAGCTATTGTACCTGGTTAAAATAATTACAAAGTTGCCTGTAAAATAAATATTAATCCTAAAATAGCTATAATATAATTATAATTTATATTGTAGCTATATTAGGGTTTATTTTACAGGTAAGTATTTAGCTTTAAATAGGAATCATTTATTTAATAAGAGTTAATTTATTTCGTTAGATAAAAATTATATTTAACTTAGGGGGGTGTTAGTGTTAGGGTTAGACTTAGCTTTAGGGGTTAATCCATTTATTAGAATAGCGGTGAGCTCCGATCGGAAGATTAGGGGTTAATAATTGAAGGTAGGTGTCGGCGATGTTAGGGAGGGCAGATTAGGGGTTAATACTATTTATGATAGGGTTAGTGAGGCGGATTAGGGGTTAATAACTTTATTATAGTAGCGCTCAGGTCCGCTCGGCAGATTAGGAGTTAATAAGTGTAGGCAGGTGTCGGCGACGTTGTGGGGGGCAGATTAGGGGTTAATAAATATAATATAGGGGTCGGCGGTGTTAGGGGTAGCAGATTAGGGGTACATAGGGATAACGTAGGTGGCGGCGCTTTGCGGTCGGAAGATTAGGGGTTAATTATTTTAAGTAGCTGGCGGCGATGTTGTGGGGGGCAGGTTAGGGGTTAATAAATATAATATAGGGGTCGGCGGTGTTAGGGGTAGCAGATTAGGGGTACATAAGTATAACGTAGGTGGCGGTCGGCAGATTAGGGGTTAAAAATTTTAATCGAGTGGCGGCGATGTGGGGGGAGCTCGGTTTAGGGGTACATAGGTAGTTTATGGGTGTTAGTGTACTTTAGGGTACAGTAGTTAAGAGCTTTATAAACCGGCGTTAGCCAGAAAGCTCTTAACTCCTGCTATTTTCAGGCGGCTGGAATCTTGTCGTTAGAGCTCTAACGCTCACTTCAGAAACGACTCTAAATACCAGCGTTAGAAAGATCCCATTGAAAAGATAGGCTACGCAAATGGCGTAGGGGGATCTGCGGTATGGAAAAGTCGCGGCTGAAAAGTGAGCGTTAGACCCTTTAATCACTGACTCCAAATACCAGCGGGCGCCCAAAACCAGCGTTAGGAGCCTCTAACGCTGGTTTTGACGGCTACCGCCGAACTCCAAATCTAGGCCTAAGATTGGCATCTCTTCTCTCAGAAAGTAATATAGGTAAGTATGTGTGAAGGCGAGAGAGCATTACCGAAAAGTCTTGCTGTATTGGTGTCTTGCGGACTACGTATCATAGTGGTTGTTCCAGGGATTTTGCTAATGTCTCCCAATAGAACTTGATTTCTAGAAATATGTCTAGCTGGTTTCTCTTGTAATATCCATATTGCTCTAGGGGGATAGTTTATGTGACTTTTGATATCCACATCTGGGTTGTGAGAGTTAGTGTCAATTTCCAGTTTTCCGCTATCAGTGACCTGGCACTGTTTAGGCATATTCATATCAGTATGGAACGAATCTAACATTGGCATTCAGGACTTTGATTTAACAAAGCTACTGCAGGAGATAGTGTGAAACTGAGGTCGGTTATAGTTTGTAGTGACTGTTCTATTGATTTCCAAAAAGGGCTGATTTTGAGGCATTGCCACCATATGTGTGCCATAGTTCCTTTTTCACCACATCCTCTCCAACAATTTGCGGAGGGGGAGGGATAGATCTTGTGGAGTCTGTATGGGGTCAAATACCAGTGTGTAAGGATTTTAAAATTCATTTCTATCATGCGTGTGGAGGTAGAAGATTGTCGTGTGTTGTTAAATATTCTCTTCCACTCAGCCTCATCTAGTTGTATCCCTAAGTTGTGTTGCCAGTGTGTAGTGTAGTCTGGGAGGGAGGGAGATTTTTCATTTTCAAGTGTGCTTTTTGCAAGTGAAAGGGTACCTTTAAGGGGCAATGCCGAAAGGCATATTTGTTCAAATGGGGTGGTAGACCTTACCAAATCTTCTCTAAAATGGTTGCTGTGTATAAAGTGATTTAGCTGTGAGTGTTTTAGCCAGGACGTAAAGGCTCCATGTAGTATATTTGACATACTTTGTCTTGTTTTAAGTGTGCGTTTGTCTAATAGCATGGCAATGGGCACAGAATCCGGTAAGTCCCAAGTAACTTTAGTTTTCCGCAGGGGTTCATAACCACCTGTGAGTTCCATATTTGGGGATATTGGTGTGAGCTGGGATTAAGGGGAGGAGAGTTTCAGATGCTTATGGATTAACTGATCCCATGTATTGAAGATGTGCCTATACAGGGGGGAGGTATGACATAGGGGAGGTCTGAGATCTTTGAGGATCCAACATATTGATCCAGGTTTGGGAGCTCTTAAGATCTGAGAGTCTATGGACACCCAAGCTTTTGCTGCCCTTTTGCTGTGCCAATCCAGTATGCGCTGTAGGGCTACTGAGTAATAGTAGGTTTCTAATCTCGGGACTCCCAGTGCCCCTCTTTTTAATGTGCGGTACATTGTGGCTGCATTTATACGCAGTTTTAATTTGCCCCAAATGAACAAGTTAATGTCCCTTTGGAGTTGTTGGAGGTAAAGTTTAGGTAGAGTAATTGGTACTGTCTGGAGTATGTAAAGAATTTTCGGGAGAATGGACATTTTTATAGCCTGGATTCTACCCCACCACGAGAGTGGCTTGTCCTGCCATGTTTGCAGGGTGTGTTGTATGGAAATTTGTAGCATTCTATAATTCTTGTCAAATAGTTGTGACAGTTTAGGGGTTAACAGGACTCCCAGATATTTTAAGTGAGAGTTTTGTGTTTTGTATGGACATATGGTCTTGATAGACTGAAATTCTCTTATGGACAATGAAACGTTTAGAATTTCTGATTTTTGTTTGTTAATTAAAAAGTTTGATAGTCAACCAAAAGCGTTGAATTCCTCCATGAGCGCTGGAAGGGACAAGGAGGGGGATGTTAACGTGAGTAGAACATTGTCTGCAAACAGTGATATTTTATATTGATTGGGGCCTACTTTTATTCCCAATATGTTTGAGATGGCTCTGATATGAGACGATAGTACTTCCATAATGAACACGAATAAAGTTGGGGATAGTGGGCAGCCCTGTCTTGTTCCATTTGTGATAGGAAAGCTTTGGGACAATACACCGTTGGCCTTCACCTGAGCTGAGGGGTGGGAATACAGTTGAAAAATTCTATTTATCATGCTATCGCAGAAGCCAAAGTGGTGCAATCTGCGTCTGAGGAAAGGCCAGGCCACCCTATCAAAGGCCTTCTCCGCATCAGTGGAGACCAGGACCATGGGGATTTTTTGTGAAGTGGCGTACTCCATTATATGGAGGGTCCAAATTTTGTTGTCCCTGGTCTCCCTGAGTGGAACAAAGCCTGCCTAATCTAAATGGACAATCAAGTGGAGTACAGAATTGATTCTTTTTGCCAGTATTTTGTCGTATATTTTGATATCGCCGTTTAATAGCAATATCGGGTGATAGCTACTGGGGTCTGTTATGGGTTTACCATCCTGGTTGGAATTGTTTATAGTACATATTTGTTAGACCATCTGGGCCCGGAACTTTTTGAGCAGGGAGACCCTTGATAGCAGCAGTGACCTCCTGTTCTGAGATTGGCTCATCTAGGGACTTGGCCCAGGACTCTGGTAATGTGGGTAAGTGGACCCTCTCCAGATAATCATCAATGAATGTGTGGTTGCGTGTGCTCTCTACTGTGGGAAGGTTATATAGGGATTGGTAGTACCTGCTGAATATGTTTGCAATTTCTTTACAGTCGAAGACTTCCTTATCCGTACTATCTAGTATTTTGTGAATATAATTTGCAAATGTTTTTTTTTTCAATGCCTTAGAAAGTAGTGGACCCACTCTATTCCCTTCTGTAAAGTATAGTTTTTTAAAATAATAAGCTTTAATATGTACCTCTCTAGTCAGGAGGTTATTTAAATAATTTCTTGCTTTAGTTAGGGTGGTGGAGGTTTCTGGCAAGGAATGGTCTATCATGTATGCTTGCTCTGCCTCCTTGAGTTTGTGCATTAGTTGGGTATATTTCAGGTTGTGTGATTTAATGAGGATAGCTTTTTGCTTAATGAATTCCCCTCTTACAACAGCTTTGTGTGCCTCCCAAACCATTGCTGGGGATGACTGTGGGATCTGATTATGTTAGAAGTATTCAGTCAATGTTTTAGAGATTTTTTCTAAGATTTGGGTTTGAAGCAGGAGGGTGTTATCTAGTCATCCAGTAGGGTTCTGTTATTGGTCTGTCTGGCCACTCGAATGTCAGGGACACCAAAGAGTGATCTGACCAGGGAGTTGGGTTGATATCTGAGTCCCTTGCTAAAGTCAGTCCCAGCTCGTCTATACATATATAGTCTAATCTGGAATGTGTTTTGTTTAGATTTATTTGGATTAGAGAAAAAGGAGTATGTTCTTTGGGTCGGATGCTGGACTCTCCACACATCTAGGAGGGAAGCAGATCTAAGGCAGTGTGTTATTGTTCTAAGTGCGCATTGTGACTGTGAGCTTTTGGCTAGTGAGCAATCAAATTTGGGGTTGAGTGCGACATTGAAATCCCCTGCCAGTATCGTAATCCCCCTTGCTACCTCCAACAGTTTCCTCGTAATTTTCTTAAAGAACCTCGCCTGCCCTGTGTTTGGTGCATAAGCATTTGCTAATGTAATAGGTCTGTTGAAAAGGTCCCCTACTAAAATTAAATATCTTCCGTCTGAGTCGGAATATGCAGTGAGATTTTGGATGTGAATGGATTTATGAAGTAGTATCCACACGCCATTTCTCTTTTTGTGTGCGTGTGAGCTAAAGTGGCCTATTGTATAGTGCTTAGATGAAAATTTGGGTTCTGCATTTTGGGTTCTCCATGTTTGAAATGGGTCTCCTGGATAAAAAACAATCTCACTTTTATGTTTTGAGAACCAACGGAGTGTGATCGACCTTTTTGTTGGGGAATTCAGCCCTTTGGCATGACTAAGAGGACTATACTGTTGTCTATTGTATTTGGATTTGTGTAGTCCCTGACCTAAGACTTTACATATAAAACCTTGCTTACCTTTGTATATTAATTGGAGGATGCCATTAGAACTTGCAAAATTATTAGCTACAGTTTCAACTTTAACAACTAAGCCATTAATAAACAGCGAGATAAAAAATACAAACATAACAATTGCATATAACCATATACAATACACGAGAGTGTAGAGGATATTCCCCTGTTCTCGATAAAATACAAACATGGGAGTATCAGCTACTTCCTTTTAACTTCTAGCTAAGTGTAAAGTGGAACTATATATGAGTTTTAATTACCTGGAGAACCTTCTATATACCTTGAGGGGAGATTACTCACGGTTCTAGGCATATCAGCTATGAGTCCACTCATGACAAAAGTCCAGAATAGGCGTGTAATAGCAGAAATTAGTCTCTATAGTGGAGAGAGGGTGTTAAAACATTGGAAATATAAGTGAAAAAAGACCTGAGACCTGGGAATCCCAAAGCCTCATGTAGGCGTAGTGTCAGAGTCTCTTAAGCTGGGTGTTGGTTGTGATCTTTTTCTGTTAACCCTGTTCCATGGATTTCTTTGTGGCTTGGGGTCTCCCGATGTGCTTGTTGACCTCGGAGATGTCGGCTTGTCCAGGGGAGGTAGGGAGGGTTGAGGTATGTTGAGTTGTGCACAAAAGCTTTCCAGATCTTCTGGGGTTCTGTATATGGCGATCTGTGAGCCTTGGAGCACTTTGATACAGAAGGGGAACCCCCACCTATATGGGATTTTGAGATCCTGTAGATGCAATGTTAGGTATCTGGCTTCTCTTCTTCTGTTTAAGGTGATAGCGCTCAAATCAGCATAAACCTGGATATTGTCTCCTTCATATGTGATTTGTCGCATTTTCCTAGAAGCTTCCATTATTTTCTCTTTGTCAGCAAAGCTTTGTAACTTTAAGACTATATCCCTGGGGGTTTACCCTCTGGTGGCTTCGGCCGTAAGGCCCTATGTACCCTCTCTATTGGCATGTTGGGTGGATTGGTAGTTTGAAGCAAGAATTGAAACAGTCCTTGTAGGTATTGTTGTATTTGGTTTGGGGTTATTTTCTCAGATACCCCCGTATCCTGATATTGTTCCGGCGTCCCCTGTTGTTAAGGTCTTCTAATTGAAGCTGCATTTGCTGTATTAGGGAATATCTGACTCTATCTCCTAACTCTGAGAGGTCTCTTTTATCTTCAGTGAGTCCATCCTTGATCATTTTCCCTACTTGGGAAATGAGGGAAGCAAAATTTGCATTCATGGGGAGATTAGCAATGTCCACCCTCGTGAGAGGTTCACTTATATATATGTTTTGTGTGGAGGACTCTGTGTCTACTGACATGGTGTCTGACTCCTGGGATATTAGTGGAACTGGTTCTGAGGTTTCATGAACTTTACAGAAATTATTACGTTTTGTTGCTGTTGTTGTGTGGCTCTTTGCTGGCTTGTTTTGTTTAACTGACCTTCTCAAGGCCATTGCTATTATTGTGTTATAGATAATGAGCTGGGTGTCCACCCTTCGTCGTGTGTCATAATGGAGAATATTCTGAATTCCCTTAATGACTCTGTTGCCAAATCTTCAATTTCTTGTCCCATGCAGTGTAACTGTCGCTTTATTCAGATTCTAGTATAAACTTGACTAGGAGATATCGTGCTGTACTGCAACTTTAAGGGGCTTTTGAATCTATTCCAGAGCGTATAGCTGTGTTAGCCCTGTGTTAACATACTTGTGATGTTTTTGGTTGGATTCATAGGTTAATTTTCTGCATGAAACAGGCTTAATGGTTATAGAGTCTTGTGATTGTATTAATCATATATTAATACTCCTAGGGCCCTGCTATTGGTTGCGTGTAGCAATAGCAGTTCCTCTTAATACAACCCCATGTGTGAGGGCGCAGAAGAGCGATGCTAGTAATGCTCTGAAAGTTACTGTATAACGTTTTATTTGTTGTGACACCTATTTGCAAGCAGCATAACTTCCTTTTTGTTTTACGGCTTGGGTCGGTATAGTCACTGGGTCGTCGGATCGTCTCTGTGTAGGGTGCGTCACAAATTTAGGCCTAGCAAAAGTTTCAGACTCTCACCTTACTTAGCGTAGCTTCGCCATCCGTGGGCTTAGACAAACAGGAGTTGCATCAATGTTGTCACCGCATGTTCTGGTGTCTGGTTCACCCTGTTGCAATTTGATTTACACTTGGGAACTATCTGAAACGTGTTCAGGAAGAGCCTGCAACTACGGAGCTTCACATTTTAGCAGCCATACTGGGTGATGGCTGGTTCTGCCCCCCATGCATTTTATTTTAAACATTGCAGATATAATATAGTCTATCCGTGCATTGATATTCAATATTTTAAATGGTATGCATTGTCATATATATTGCATATTGTTTTAAGTATTGCATATAAATTAAAATGTATTTATGTTAGCTTGTTGCGTTTATCAGTAATAACAAATATAACATATATATATATATATATATATATGAAAAAAAGGGGAGAGCACCACTAATAATATGTTGAAAAATGTGAAAATAAGTGTGTGTGAGCAACTGTTATAATAAAAGAAAGGTGAATGGATTACAAATAGTAACAGCGCTGTTACTATTTGTAATCCATATATATATATATATATATATATATATATATATATACAGTATATATATGTATGTCAATATATATTTATTTTATAATAGTCAGTAGCATTAAATTATATTTTTACATAACAGGCAAGCAGTTATGTAGAACTATAATTTTAATTATACTGTCTTTAATAACAAATAATAAACACAACAAGCAACATTAATTAAATTTAAATTTATATGCAAAAATTAAAATGATATGCATTCTACATAAAAAAAATTGAATACTTATGTGTTGGGCCTTAGCTTCTACGGTAATTATTAGGTTATGGCAGTTTATAGGTCAATGTTTAAATGATATGCATAGTCATATACAATGCACATTGTTTAAAGTATTGTATATATCTATAGAGTAAAAGGTATTTAATGTTGATTTCAATTATTTTAAAAATAAACATATATTTTCAAATATATATTTATGTGTGAAATAATAAACACATCAAGCAACAATTAATCCCCTTTCAGATATCTGCAATACTTGAAATAATCTACATTATACATGACAATGCAGATTTTGTCAAGGAGATGTGGAAAATCTGGAGGGCCGGCAAAACCTCGCCGTACTCCTGGAACTGAACGCCGGAACAGAATTGAGGCCCGGTCTGGCATTTCTTAAAAGGGGTGCTGATCAAGCAGGGTGCAAGGGATCAAGTCGCCCTTTTAGTATGTTGTCGGCAATTTGATGAGGCATCTGGGGTTACTACTTGTTTAAGGGAGGAATGGGAGACACTTCAACGGATTGTGAGGTCAATGAGGCCTGTAAGGCAGTTTCTTGTTGGTCTGTCAATGTTTTGAACATCGGGGCCTAAGGGTTTTATGTGACCTCCACCCAACACATATCCTAAATATTTAGTTTCTGTATTCCCAATTGAGAAATGGATTTGCAGTTAGACCAATCTCCTTATGACACCAACACTGCCTAAAGTTTTCCCAAATTATGTTACCAGTCCTTACTTTATACAACTACGTCATCTAAGTAAACAGCTGCATGTTCCCTATGGGGCAATAGCACCTTATTTATTAGCCTCTGAAAAGTTGTTGGGGCCCCATGCAACCCGAAGGGAAGGGGAAAAGACCAAATGGAGTAAAGAAATACGTTTTTATTCTTGGACTCTGGAGTAAGTCGTATCTGCCATGAGCACTTGGCAACACTAGAATAACCCTTTCACTGGGTCTTAACTGGGCTCCTTTATTGTATTGTTGCTCCTGCATGTTGAATGTTTTATTCTGCCAGCATCCCAACTAAATCCAGTCACTTCCTTAATGTAAGTACATAACTGACCACATTATCTGACCGGGGTACTTGTTCCTTCCACATTTCCTTTACCATGTCCAGAATACCTCTAGGTTGTCTCCCATAAAGTGATTTAAAAGGGAAAACCCCATTAGATGATTGGGGAACTTCCCTAACTTCAAACAGGAGGGTAGGAAGTCATTTATCCCAATAACGTACAATACTGGACACAAATTGTTTTAACATTAGTTTCAATGTTTGATTAAACTACTCCACTAGGCCATCAGTTTAAGGATGGTAAACTGATGTCCAAATGGTTTTAAGAGTTCACATACACCTTTCAGTAGATGTGACAGAAAGCTGGTGCAGACAACTCTGTGTTTAGTTCCTGGTCCAAATCAGGTAAATCTCCTACTGATGGCTCACTCTGCACTCCATTAACAGTTTCTTCCCCAATTAACACAACCTGTTTATTCACACAAATGCTACCTTCCCTCTTACAGTACCTTTTTTTATTTTTACTCTTTATAGGTCTAATATTACTGTGAAATGTATCAGATCCCATAAAAAGAAAAATATCTCCACTGTTAATACACTGGGAAGAGGAAAATTGAACATCCCCCTTACTTGGTGACTCCAGTACCGTTTCAAAGCATTCCCAGTTACTCCAAGAATGACAGGGTAAGGAAGTACAGGGGCCACCTCTACTAGCATTTGCATATTATGTCCCTGGACAGAAACAGTTGGTGTAACTATATGGGAAGATTTAAAGGGACATGAAACCCAAATATTTTCTTTCATGATTAAGAGAAAGTGATTTTAAACAGCATTCTAATTTACTTCTATTCTTTAATTTGCTTCATTCTCTTGATATCCTTTGCTGGAAAGCATATCTAGATAAGCTCAGTAGCTGCTGATTGGTGGCTGCACATAGATGCCTTGTGTGATTGACTCACCCATGTGCATTGCTATTTCTTCAACAAAGGATAGCTAAAGAATGAAGCAAATTAGATAATAGAAGTAAAATGGAATATTGTTTATAATTGTATTCTCTACCTGAATCATGAAAGAAAAAAATTGGATTTAGTGTCCCTTTAACTTCAACATGAATACATTCAATATGTACCCTCTGCTTAGCATCAACAACACTATTTCCTTTAAGAGTATGACATACTAAAGTCTTACTAAGAGTTTACTAAGGCTTGAATCTCCTGACCATTTATTTGTACAGGTGTGACAAACTTAGTCAACTTGGTCTTTACACACAGCGCTTTTGCAGTATATAATTGTACATAACTGCATTCCATGGGGCCGATTTATTAAGATGTGGGCAGACATAATCCGCTAGCAAGGGGTGTTAATCATCCCGATCGTATCTGATTGGGATGATTGATGTCCGCCGCCTCAGAGGAGGCGGACGAGTTGCTGCTTCTTAAAGTGAATGTAAACTTTGATGAAATAGTGCCCGTTTTAAAAAATACTATTAAAAACAGGGACATTTTAATTTATCAAAGTTTACATTGCAGCAGATTTTACAAATACTTAACTTCTTATCCTGAAGCACCGGATCGACGATCCCCCTGCCTGCTTTTTCCTGCTTTACTTACACAGCAATGACAAAACCGGCTTCCTCCAATCACGGCGTGGCCTCACCAGATGGACGCTCCTGGGGGGAAGTCGTGATTGGAGGAAGCCGGTTTTGTCATTGCTGATGAAGTACAGAGGACCTGCAGGCGGGGGATTGGCAATCTGGCGTTTCAGGAGAAGAAGGTAAGTATTTGTAATATCTGCTGCAATGTAAACTTTGATGAATAAAAGTGCCCCTGTTTTTAATAGTATTTTTAAAAACCGTCAGAGTCCCACCCGCTCTCTATGTAAGCATCCAAGCGCTCTCCTGAGTATGTAAATTATGTGCATGAGCAAACCTCCGCTCTCTGTTCCAATGTAAACAATGACTCACAAGATTCACTGTTTACTTCTGGAGCAGAGAGCTGTGTTGCAGGATCATTATTATGTTTGTGATCGTGATCCCCTTGACTAGCAATTAATACATGAAGCGCTGTTCGTGATCACAGATGGGATACAATTAGGTAGAGCTGGGATTCCCCTTGATGCCTGTGATGAGAGTGGGAAGTGACGTCACCGGATCGGGGCGTGGTTTAGGGCTGTTATTGTCTATGTGGCAGTTACCAAGTTAGATGTCTTGTACAAGCTGTATACTTCTATGCTCTGCAATAAAATAACGTTGTGCCTTCTATGCTGTGTCCTGCATCTCATGACATGGGGTCAGAAGTAGTCGCCTGCACTTCTGTTTCCTGATTAATGACGATGTCGAAGTTTACCCCACCTGAGCCTTTTGATTTCTCTCAGCCTGCAGCTTGGCCCACATGGCGTCAGCAGTTTCAACGCTTCAGGATTGCTTCCAAGCTGGACATGGAGAGTGGTGAAGTACAAGTTAATTCTCTTTTATACTCTATGGGGAAAGATGTGGAGCCAAAGTCTCACTGAAGTTACAGTTGGAGGCTGATTTAACATTGGATGGGGCTATTAGGATGACCCGCCAGAGTGAACTGGTGAAAAAGCAAAGTGCTGATCTGAGGTCCGAGAGTATTGTGGATGAAGTGCAGCAGTTCAGAAGAACTGCTAGTGAAAGGCAGAGTGTGTCACGCCCTGCCGCTCTAGCCGTTGCTAGGGGCACGGTGTCTCCTTCCTGCTCGTTGCCAGGGGCAGTGTCGGATCCGGCGTCTCCTTCCTGCTCGTTACCAGGGGCAGTGTCGGCTCAGGATGCGTGCAGCGATGACGTCATCGCTGCACGCTCCTGATGCTGCTGGGAGCTCTCTGGCACAAATTCTGCACCTATTTAAACCCTACACTAACGATCTGTCACTGCCCAAGTATAGGTGTTACTCTGTGTGCTCCTGGGTGTGACAGATCGTTCTATACCATTATTGCTGAACCTGCCTGTTTACTGACTACTCTACCTGCCTTAACCCTTTAACTGCTGGACTGATCTTTGTTGCTGAACCTGTCTGTTGCTGACTACTCTGCCTCTTTGTCCCCTGAATTGCTGGATTGATTTACTGCTGCTGAACTCTGCTTGTCTGACTACTCTGCCTGTTTAACCCCAAAATTGCTGGACTGATATACTGTTGCCGAACCCTGCCTGCCGGACCATTCTAGTGGTATACTCTTGGACTGCTTTACCGTTGCCGAACCCTGCCTGTCTGGCCATTCTAGTGGTGTGTCCTTGGACTGCTCTGCAGTTGCTGCTTGGGACCGCCCTGCCTGTGGTGAGTGCTGCTCTCCTCATCTTACTAACTTTCTCTGCTCTGGGATATTACCTATCATTCCGGCTCAACGCCAGGATAACAAGACTACTGGCCGAGTTCAGTCTGATAGAGGAGTATACCACGAGCATTACACTGTGTGAGCGGTAGACCAAGGGCAACAGATAGGTCCAGAAGCGGATGGGCGCAGCATGCTCGCTGCACGCGGTGTAACCGTACCCATGATCAGAGTGTTGTATGCCCTGCTAAAGACAAAAGATGTAGAAAATGTAACCGAATGGGGCATTTTGAAGTAGCATGTAAAACGGAATACATTAAGGAGATGCAGGTGGATAGTGACCAGGAGGGTCAAGAAGTGTCCTTTGTAGGGTCTGTTGTTGAACGGTCTGGTTCAGATGAAGATTTGCGGGTTACTCTTACTGTAATGGGAGCCAAAGTTGCCTTTAAGATTCACACAGGAGCAGACATCACTGTTATGTCCCTTGTAGCATTTATAAAACTGCCTCGACAGCCTCAGCTAGCGAAAGTTACAACAAAAGTTCATAGTCCTGGTGGCCGCATCAATTGTGCGGGGAAATTTCTTGCCAGCTGCGAGTACAAGTAGAGGAAATTCACCATGTGGGTACATGTGATTAGAGGTCAGTGAGTTAACAACCTATTGAGCAGAAAAGCAGGTTGGTTTGGGCCTGGTCGCCAGAGTGAATGAGATTTCAGAAGACATGTTTAGTGAATTGCGCCTACTGAATTGCAACCCAGTCCGAATATCACTTAAAGGTGACGCAGTCCCATACAGCATTACCACTCCTCATAGAATTACGTTCCTGCTCATGCCTCAAGTAGAGAAGGAACTTCTGCGTATGAAGAATATGATAGTTATTGAAGAGGTTGTTGAAGCAACTGACTGGTGTGCCCCCATTGTGCCTGTTGCGATGAAAAACGGTAAAGTACGCATCTGCGTAGCTTGGAAAGCATATCTAGATAAGCTCAGTAGCTGCTGATTGGTGGCTGCACATAGATGCCTTGTGTGATTGACTCACCCATGTGCATTGCTATTTCTTCAACAAAGGATAGCTAAAGAATGAAGCAAATTAGATAATAGAAGTAAAATGGAATATTGTTTATAATTGTATTCTCTACCTGAATCATGAAAGAAAAAAATTGGATTTAGTGTCCCTTTAACTTCAACATGAATACATTCAATATGTACCCTCTGCTTAGCATCAACAACACTATTTCCTTTAAGAGTATGACATACTAAAGTCTTACTAAGAGTTTACTAAGGCTTGAATCTCCTGACCATTTATTTGTATAGGTGTGACAAACTTAGTCAACTTGGTCTTTACACACAGCGCTTTTGCAGTATATAATTGTACATAACTACATTCCATGGGGCCGATTTATTAAGATGTGGGCAGACATAATCCGCTAGCAAGGGGTGTTAATCATCCGGATCGTATCTGATTGGGATGATTGATGTCCGCCGCCTCAGAGGAGGCGGACGAGTTGCTGCTTCTTAAAGTGAATGTAAACTTTGATGAAATAGTGCCCGTTTTAAAAAATACTATTAAAAACAGGGACATTTTCATTTATCAAAGTTTACATTGCAGCGGATTTTACAAATACTTAACTTCTTATCCTGAAGCACCGGATCGACGATCCCCCTGCCTGCTTTTTCCTGCTTTACTTACACAGCAATGACAAAACCGGCTTCCTCCAATCACGGCGTGGCCTCACCAGATGGACGCTCCTGGGGGGAAGTCGTGATTGGAGGAAGCCGGTTTTGTCATTGCTGATGAAGTACAGAGGACCTGCAGGCGGGGGATTGGCAATCTGGCGTTTCAGGAGAAGAAGGTAAGTATTTGTAATATCTGCTGCAATGTAAACTTTAATGAATAAAAGTGCCCCTGTTTTTAATAGTATTTTTAAAAACCGTCAGAGTCCCACCCGCTCTCTATGTAAGCATCCAAGCGCTCTCCTGAGTATGTAAATTATGTGCATGAGCAAACCTCCGCTCTCTGTTCCAATGTAAACAATGACTCACAAGATTCACTGTTAACTTCTGGAGCAGAGAGCTGTGTTGCAGGATCATTATTATGTTTGTGATCGTGATCCCCTTGACTAGCAATTAATACATGAAGCGCTGTTCGTGATCACAGATGGGATACAATTAGGTAGAGCTGGGATTCCCCTTGATGCCTGTGATGAGAGTGGGAAGTGACGTCACCGGATCGGGGCGTGGTTTAGGGCTGTTATTGTCTATGTGGCAGTTACCAAGTTAGATGTCTTGTACAAGCTGTATACTTCTATGCTCTGCAATAAAATAACGTTGTGCCTTCTATGCTGTGTCCTGCATCTCATGACATGGGGTCAGAAGTACTCGCCTGCACTTCTGTTTCCTGATTAATGACGATGTCGAAGTTTACCCCACCTGAGCCTTTTGATTTCTCTCAGCCTGCAGCTTGGCCCACATGGCGTCAGCAGTTTCAACGCTTCAGGATTGCTTCCAAGCTGGACATGGAGAGTGGTGAAGTACAAGTTAATTCTCTTTTATACTCTATGGGGAAAGATGTGGAGCCAAAGTCTCACTGAAGTTACAGTTGGAGGCTGATTTAACATTGGATGGGGCTATTAGGATGACCCGCCAGAGTGAACTGGTGAAAAAGCAAAGTGCTGATCTGAGGTCCGAGAGTATTGTGGATGAAGTGCAGCAGTTCAGAAGAACTGCTAGTGAAAGGCAGAGTGTGTCACACCCTGCCGCTCTAGCCGTTGCTAGGGGCACGGTGTCTCCTTCCTGCTCGTTGCCAGGGGCAGTGTCGGATCCGGCGTCTCCTTCCTGCTCGTTACCAGGGGCAGTGTCGGCTCAGGATGCGTGCAGCGATGACGTCATCGCTGCACGCTCCTGATGCTGCTGGGAGCTCTCTGGCACGAATTCTGCACCTATTTAAACCCTACACTAACGATCTGTCACTGCCCAAGTATAGGTGTTACTCTGTGTGCTCCTGGGTGTGACAGATCGTTCTATACCATTGTTGCTGAACCTGCCTGTTTACTGACTACTCTACCTGCCTTAACCCTTTAACTGCTGGACTGATCTTTGTTGCTGAACCTGTCTGTTGCTGACTACTCTGCCTCTTTGTCCCCTGAATTGCTGGATTGATTTACTGCTGCTGAACTCTGCTTGTCTGACTACTCTGCCTGTTTAACCCCCAAATTGCTGGACTGATATACTGTTGCCGAACCCTGCCTGCCGGACCATTCTAGTGGTATACTCTTGGACTGCTTTACCGTTGCCGAACCCTGCCTGTCTGGCCATTCTAGTGGTGTGTCCTTGGACTGCTCTGCAGTTGCTGCTTGGGACCGCCCTGCCTGTGGTGAGTGCTGCTCTCCTCATCTTACTAACTTTCTCTGCTCTGGGATATTACCTATCATTCCGGCTCAACGCCAGGATAACAAGACTACTGGCCGAGTTCAGTCTGATAGAGGAGTATACCACGAGCATTACACCGTGTGAGCGGTAGACCAAGGGCAACAGATAGGTCCAGAAGCGGATGGGCGCAGCATGCTCGCTGCACGCGGTGTAACCGTACCCATGATCAGAGTGTTGTATGCCCTGCTAAAGACAAAAGATGTAGAAAATGTAACCGAATGGGGCATTTTGAAGTAGCATGTAAAACGGAATACATTAAGGAGATGCAGGTGGATAGTGACCAGGAGGGTCAAGAAGTGTCCTTTGTAGGGTCTGTTGTTGAACGGTCTGGTTCAGATGAAGATTTGCGGGTTACTCTTACTGTAATGGGAGCCAGTGACGTGCACTCATTGGAGGCAGGTGAGGCAGTGCCACCCCTGGCCAATCTAGGTATTACAGCCTTTTTTTATATAAAAATAAAAAAAATAAAAAATAAAATCTTTTTTTTTTTTTTCCATTTTTTTTTTTAATAAAAAGGTGACCCCCCTACCCCCCCACCCCTCCACCAAAATCAGTACTTTATTATTTTGATGTGTTAAAAAAAACGTAACATAAATACATTGACATTCATATTGCGCAACTAGAGTCCTGCCAGCTATCCTTCTATTGCGCAATATGAATGCAAGCTATTATGGAAGTCTATGGGCCGCTGAGACACTGCCACCAAGAGGAGAATAGGTGCCATTGCAGTGCTCTCTTGCGGCCCATACTGCTCCCACCGGAGGCTTGACTCTGAAAGCCTCGGGAGCCGTTGCCGCCTCTCAGCCAATCAGACGACAGCAAGTCTAAGTCTGTTGTGCTGAGTGCCGGGCGCATGGGCATATTATGGCCTAGTTCGGCAGATTTGAGGGGGCGGCACTAGTGTGTTGAAATCAGGGCCTCATAGTGGCGGGCAAACCGGCAGTAGCCACTAGCCTGGGGAGCAACGGGTACACAGGGCGCAACCTGCAGAGAAACATAAGGTAAGTAACACATCCTGGCTGGCTCTATAATAAAAAATACAGCCTTTTTAATGTGTTCAGTTTGCGTGGCTTATGGCTCTATAATAAAAAATACAGCCTTTTTAATGTGTTCAGTTTGCGTGGCTTATATACTGCAGGCTGCAGCAGTATATTAGCCACACAAACTAAGCACATTAAAAAGGCTGTATTTTTTATTATAGAGCCATAAGCCACGCAAACTGAACACATTAAAAAGGCTGTATTTTTTATTATAGAGCCATAAGCCACGCAAACTAAGCACATTAAAAAGGCTGTATTTTTTATTATAGAGCCATAAGCCACGCAAACTAATCACATTAAAAAGGCTGTATTTTTTATTCTGCCCCATGTGCCATGACTCAGCTATGATTAAACTTTAGGCACTAAGTGCACTGTGCAGGGATCAGAGTGATACTTCTGCCGGTGCCGTGGGACCTTTGACAGCTGGGCTTGTTTATGACATGCTGTCTAACTTCCCTAACTGCTGGAATGTAGCATTGAAGAGACAACGGGGGTTGGGGCTTTCAGGACGGAGAAGACCAGACCGTCAGGCAAGGTAAGTTTATGACTTTAAAAATTATCTTTTTTTTTTCCCCCTGCCGTTTTTTATGGCCTTTCTCCTCTGCAGACAACTGATACTGTGAGCATAAGGGACTTATAAGTGTGCACTGTTTCTTATAGTATAGCACTATTTTCTGTTACACAAGTTAAACTGTGATGGTGCCAAATTGATAATGCCCAGTGTGTGTTTGTGAGAGAGTTTGTGTCTTTGTGTGTGTGTGTGTCTTTATGTCTGTGTAACTGTGTGTGAATGTAAGTGTCTTTATGTCTGTGTAACTGTGTGTGAATGTAAGTGTCTTTATGTCTGTGTAACTGTGTGTGAATGTAAGTGTCTTTATGTCTGTGTAACTGTGTGTGAATGTAAGTGTCTTTATGTCTGTGTAACTGTGTGTGTGAATGAAAGTGTCTTTATGTCTGTGTAACTGTGTGTGTGAATGTAAGTGTCTTTATGTCTGTGTAACTGTGTGTGTAAATGTAAGTGTCTTTATGTCTGTGTAACTGTGTGTGTAAATGTAAGTGTCTTTATGTCTGTGTAACTGTGTGTGAATGTAAGTGTCTTTATGTCTGTGTAACTGTGTGTGTGAATGTAAGTGTCTATGTCTGTGTAACTGTGTGTGAATGTAAGTGTCTATGTCTGTATAACTGTGTGTGAATGTCAGTGTCTTTATGTCTGTGTCTGTGTGTTAGTGTTTTTATGTCTGTGTGTGTGTAACTTTGTGTGTGAATGTGTCTTTATGTCTGTGTGTCTTAGTGTGTGTGAGTGTAAAAGTGTATTTTACTGGGAACAACAGTTAATAAAGCTGCTGATTAAATCCACCAATGGAAATCAGTGTTATCTCCTCTCCCTGCTCTCCCTCATCTGTCTACCCTCCCAGCTCCTTCATTCTCTTCCTTGCTCTAACTCTTCTATTCTGATTTAGTTTAAAAATAGCATGAAAAATAAAAAAGGCATGTTGCACCCTGACCAAAAAGTATTATGGCTAAACAAAGCCTAAAACCTGTGGGGGTGGGGTGGGGGGCAGCACAATTTTTAGTGCCTAAAAAAACCTAAATACGCCACTGTATTATATCTGATATATACTGTGTAGGCTTTTCTCTCACTACTTACTCACCATAAGCTATTTGGATGCCTCTCTTTTCCAGACATTTTGTAGAACTTCATGCCTCAAAACCATAAATATAAAGCCTGCCTAACCCACCTACTCACTGTCACACCAGATACAAATCTGACATCTGCTTCATCCCCTCTCATGCTATTTTCTAAACCATAACACAGTAGGACCCTGCACACCTTGAGTCACTGTCCTCTTACATTGTTGGTTTTCTTCATTCTTTTGATATCCTTTGTTGAAAATCATATCTAAATATGCTCAGTAGCTACTGAGCATATTTAGATATGATTTTCAACAAAGGATATCAAAAGAATGAAGAAAATCAGATATCCTTTGTTTAAAATCATATCTAAATATGCTCAGTAGCATCTGAGCATATCTAGATATGATTTTCAACAAAGGATATCAAAAGAATGAAGAAAATCAGATACCCTTTGTTGAAAATCATATCTAAATATGCTTTGTAGCTACTGAGCATATTTAGATATGATTTTCAACAAAGGATTTCAAAAGAATGAAGAAAATCAGATATCCTTTGTTGAAAATCATATCTAGATATGCTCAATAGATACTGATTGGTGGCTGCATATAGATACCTCATGCGATTGGCTCGCCCATGTACATTGCTATTTCTTCAACAAAGGATATCTAAAGAATGAAGGCGTATCAGATTCCTAGCCACTGCCTCACCAGCCTCTGAAGTCACCGCACATCACTGATGGGAGCCAAAGTTGCCTTTAAGATTCACACAGGAGCAGACATCACTGTTATGTCCCTTGTAGCATTTATAAAACTGCCTCGACAGCCTCAGCTAGCGAAAGTTACAACAAAAGTTCATAGTCCTGGTGGCCGCATCAATTGTGCGGGGAAATTTCTTGCCAGCTGCGAGTACAAGTAGAGGAAATTCACCATGTGGGTACATGTGATTAGAGGTCAGTGAGTTAACAACCTATTGAGCAGAAAAGCAGGTTGGTTTGGGCCTGGTCGCCAGAGTGAATGAGATTTCAGAAGACATGTTTAGTGAATTGCGCCTACTGAATTGCAACCCAGTCCGAATATCACTTAAAGGTGACGCAGTCCCATACAGCATTACCACTCCTCATAGAATTACGTTCCTGCTCATGCCTCAAGTAGAGAAGGAACTTCTGCGTATGAAGAATATGATAGTTATTGAAGAGGTTGTTGAAGCAACTGACTGGTGTGCCCCCATTGTGCCTGTTGCGATGAAAAACGGTAAAGTACGCATCTGCGTAGACTTGAAAAGGCTGAATGAGGTGGTAAAGAGAGAGAGATATGTGCTGCCGACACTTGAAGACATAGCTCCGAAATTGGCTGGGGCGAAGTTCTTCTCTACACTGGATGCTTCCAGTGGCTTCTGGCAGATACCTCTAGATCCAAAGTGCCGCAAACTGACTACCTTCATTACACCGATAGGTCGGTTTTTCTCCTGCAGACTCTCCTTCAGGATATCCTCTGCTCCTGAAATCTTTCAAAGCGAAATGAGTTCTCTCCTAAGGGACCACGAGGGCACAGCAGTCGTCATGGACGACATTTTGGTGTATGGGTCTACATTGGAAGAACATGATCAGCGATTGAGCTGTGTGCTGCAGACCATTAGAGAGTCCAGGCTGAAATTAAATAAGGAGAAATTATATTTTAGGAAGACTGAGTTATGTTATTTTGGGTATATTATCAATGGGGATGGCATCAATCCAGATCCTGATAAAATCCTTGCTATTGAACAGATGAAAAATCCTTCTGATGTACATGAGCTGAGACAAATATTGGGCCTTGTGAATTATGTGAGCAGGTTCCTTCCAGATTTATCCACAATACTACACCCTATCACAGAATTGCTAAAGAAAGATGTTGCCTGGGTCTGGGGACCTTCACAGGAAGAATCTGCTGGGGTCTGCCCCAGTGTTGTGGTTCTACGACCCTTCTAAAAAGACTGTGGCTAGTGCTGATGTGAGCAGTTATGGGTTAGGGGCCGCCCTCCTGCAGTTGAATGAGAACAAACTACAGCCCATCGCCTACTGTTCCCATACACTGATGGCTGCTGAGTCGAAATACACCCAAATTGAGAAGGAGTGCCTGGCTGCAGTTTGGGCTTGTGAGCGCTTCCAGCGTTAGCTAGTGGGTTTAGAGAAATTTAGTCTGGAGACTGACCATAAACCGCTAGTCCCTCTATTCAACTACTATAATATTGACAAAACACCCCTAAGATGCCAGAGACTTCTGATGAGGCTGCTCAGGTTCAACGTTAAGGCAGTGCATGTGCCGGGGAAACAACTGGTAGTGGCAGATATGCTTTCCAGGCTCCCGCTGTCTGCTGCTGAAGAATCTTCAACGGAATCAGATGTGAAAGTGTATGTAGATTCAGTTCTGGCCTCCAAATCCATTTCGTCAGGGAAGCTAGAGCAAATAAGAAAGGAGACATATTTAGATACTGACCTTCAAGAAGTTATTAAGTACATAAAAGAAGGTTGGCACGAGAGCTGGGCAGCCTGGATGTCTTTACGTTCTTACCAGTCAGAAAGGTCACAGCTCACGGAGCTGGATGGGTTGGTGCTATTCCAGGACCGCATTGTTATTCTTGTTAGCATACGGCAGGAGATGTTAAGTAGGATTCATGATGGCCACTTGGGCATTACAAAGTGCAGAAAAAGGGCGGCTACGGCAGTATGGTGGCCTGGGATCAGTTCTGACATCGCAAGCCATGTGTCAAAATGTGCCTTTTGCCAGGAACGCCGGCCTACTCAGAGAAGGGAGCCCTTGATTTCTACTCTGCTGTCTGCAGGCCCATGGCAGAAAATAGCTGCCGATTTGTGCGAACTGCACGGTAAAAAGTACCTAATCGTGATTGACTACTATTCCAGGTATTTGGAGATTGCACCCTTAAATGAGATTACAAGTCAAGGCGTTATCACTCGTCTCAAGAGCTTGTTCGCCCTGTGGGGCATAGCAATGGAGTTAGTGAGTGATGTCAGATTCGCACCACTTTACCCTCTGTGGGTGTCTTCCAGCCAACTAGCTCTGTTCATCGGGGAGAGGTCCTTAAAAGGGATGAAGAGGCTAAAAGGGGCTATTGATTCCTCTATGACAGAAAACACTCTGTGAGGCCCTTGCAGGAGCTGAATGTGGGGCAAAGTGTCAGAGTTAAACTGGATGATGAGAAGAAATGGAAGACGCCTGCTACAGTAATTGGACGCTCTCCAGAACCAAGGTCTTATGTAGTCCTTACTGATGGAGGGTCAGTCACACGTCGAAATCGAAGACATCTTCAGCCAGTACCTGAGAGTTTGGGACTGGATGCCTCAGTACTAATGCCGGTGGGATCCCCTGTTTTAATAGGGGTGCCTTCCCCTCAGCAAGATCACAGCGGGGATATTTCTCTGCTTCCAGCAGACTCTCAATCACCTTCTTCTGTATCAGAGGACAATTCATGTAAAATGACATCAAGTGGAAGGGTGGTGAAACTTCCAGCCCGATATCGGGATTAGCACTAGTTAGAGCAGTGACCGGAAGTATGGGCAGAATAATCCCATGGTCACTGTGGACTAGGGTAGTCTACCCAGATGTTCAAGTCAGGATTGTATTTCATGTTTGTGACGAACCAAGGTTATCCAACCCTGCGCCAGTCACTTATTTGGCACCAAAAGGGTTATCAGACCCCTTCTACTCTCACTAATATGTCACAATCTAGCCACACCAGACCAGCTTGTGATTTAGTTCAGTGGGTGCAAGGGTTAACAACACTCTCTAGTCTATACTACACTCAAAAGAAATGACCAAACTCCCCTTTAATGCCACCCACACTAAACTAACTACAATATCTAAGCTACCACCACTTAGGATCTATTAAAGGGAAAATCCTACGAAAAACCCAGACTTACACATTAACTCTCTGAATACAATTTAGCAGAAAATAACCTAAATTATACAGTTCTATTATTACAGTCTCTTTCAGTAACGGAATTCAATTATTAGACAAAGGCCAAACTTAATAAAGGAATTATTTATTATGCCAAAAATATTATGCACAATGCATTATTAATAAAAAGTTGTTACAAATAAAATTACACATGCAAACAGGTTAAAGTAAAAAGAGGAGAAAAACAGATTGAATACTGTCTTAGTCTCAAGATCTGTGCCAGGGGCTGGCATGAGGCAATGGTCCTTACTCTGTAGAACAGCTCCCCTTATAAGAATGACAATCTTATAGTTAGAAAATAAGATTCTTATACCTATTTTCCATAGGTCAGGTTGCCTGACCACACCCTCCTGGGTGGGCTAGGAAACCCCCCCTGTCTTTATAACCTTCAATAAACTAAGTTTTTTGCCTGAAATTATAGAACCCATTATAATTTCTTATAGGCCACTCTATTTTTCAGATATACTGACCAGTAATCTCTTGGTTTTATTGGGAGAATCAATTTGATACCAGATATGACAGATTTCCCTTCATTTAATGTCATAACAGTTTTAAACACATATATACATAATACCCATGTCCCTTTATTGACCTCCTCAGCATATGTGACTGAGGCCCTGTTTTCTATCATGTATTCTTCTGACAGTCTAAGCCATAAAACTCTATCCTGTTTACACTGCAAAGCATTTATGATGCTCCTGGCACTTCAAAGAAACACAAACCCAGGACACCAGTTCTTCATGAAAAACAAATAACTGTTTTTACTTAACAAACCAACAGATTTAACCCCTTAGCAGCTGAGTCCTGAGATAGTCGTGACAATGTTGTTTATATATATTCTCTTTAGATTGTTATTTGTTGTATACTAAACAAAACTATTTCTGTATGCTTCGTGTATACCTTGTTATTTGATGTATTCAAAAAGAAAAAAAAATATGCTTTGTCATTTGAAAAGGGGGAAGATGTGATGAGAGTGGGAAGTGACGTCACCGGATGGGGGCGTGGTTTAGGGCCGTTATTGTCTATGTGGCAGTTACCAAGTTAGATGTCTTGTACAAGCTGTATACTTCTATGCTCTGCAATAAAATAGCGTTGTACCTTCTATGCTGTGTCCTGCATCTCATGACAATGCCTATTTCACATGCACCACACATTAATGTGCACAGAGTCGCTAGGCAGATCAATACATCAAAGGAGCGTGTTGGCTACAGTGCAGGACGCCAATAGGGCTACATTACTATTGGTTATCTCGCAATACGTTACAAAGAAAAAAAAATAGATTCTGATACAGGCAGAGGAATGGAGACACAGAATAGCAGGGACCAGTTATAAATCTATATTAGTAAGCACTTTCCAAAAAAATTGATGAATGAAAGTTAACCTTATGTTATAATACTTACTTAAAGGGATACTGAACCCAAATTTTTTCTTTTGTGATTCAGATAGAGCATGCAATTTTAAGCAACTTTCTAATTTACTCCTATTATTAAATTTTCTTCATTCTCATGGTATGTTTATTTGAAAAGCAAGAATGTAAGTTTAGATGCCGGCCCATTTTTGGTGAACAACCTGGGTTGTCCTTGCTGATTGGACAGCACCAATAAACAAGTGCTGTCCATGGTCCTGAACTAAAACTTTGCTGGCTCCTTAGCTTAGATGCCTTCATTTTCAAATAAAGATAGCAAGAGAATGAAGAAAAATTGATAATAGAAGTAAATTAGAAAGTTGCTTAAAATTGCATGCTCTGTCTGAATCATGAAAGAAAAAATGTGGGTTCAGTGTCCCTTTAATAATGTGGAGCAGATTGTGAAAGTTGACCATCACTTTAAATATACAAAAAAAACTACAAGAAAGTAGGTAAACAGAATATACTTATAAGCACAAAGAAAATATTTTAAATCATGGAGGGGGGGTGGAAGGGGGGCGAAGCAAAGCTGGATTTCACGCACGGCTATTGGCTAAGAGGTGGAAACGTCACCTCTCAGCCAAATAATATTCTGTCGTGGGCTGACTTAGCAGCTCAGTGCGGCGAACGCTGCAAACAAATAAAAGAGCTTTCAGCATGAAGTATTTTATACTTCATGACTGAAAGTCACCTTTATTTGTTCCAATGGTAAATCCTAGCGTTTCAGAAATGCTAGGATTTACCATCACTTTAACTGGAACAAAAAACATCTTATCGCTTGTGGGCTAACCAACACGCATTAGACCAACTGTGCTTACCCGAAGGTAGTTATGAATATTTTACATTCCTATGTTCTTCACAAAGAAGAAAATGTTCTATTTATTTTTTAAATTTATACATACAATATATTTTTTTCTAATATATATAGCTATCCTATATATACATATGTATATAGGAATATCTATTTTAAAATACATTTTCTCCTATGTGAAGAACAATGGAATGTAAAATACAGGGAGTGCAGAATTATTAGGCAAATGAGTATTTTGACCACATCATCCTCTTTATGCATGTTGTCTTACTCCAAGCTGTATAGGCTCGAAAGCCTACTACCAATTAAGCATATTAGGTGATGTGCATCTCTGTAATGAGAAGGGGTGTGGTCTAATGACATCAACACCCTATATCAGGTGTGCATAATTATTAGGCAACTTCCTTTCCTTTGGCAAAATGGGTCAAAAGAAGGACTTGACAGGCTCAGAAAAGTCAAAAATAGTGAGATATCTTGCAGAGGGATGCAGCACTCTTAAAATTGCAAAGCTTCTGAAGCGTGATCATCGAACAATCAAGCGTTTCATTCAAAATAGTCAACAGGGTCGCAAGAAGCGTGTGGAAAAACCAAGGCGCAAAATAACTGCCCATGAACTGAGAAAAGTCAAGCGTGCAGCTGCCAAGATGCCACTTGCCACCAGTTTGGCCATATTTCAGAGCTGCAACATCACTGGAGTGCCCAAAAGCACAAGGTGTGCAATACTCAGAGACATGGCCAAGGTAAGAAAGGCTGAAAGACGACCACCACTGAACAAGACACACAAGCTGAAACGTCAAGACTGGGCCAAGAAATATCTCAAGACTGATTTTTCTAAGGTTTTATGGACTGATGAAATGAGAGTGAGTCTTGATGGGCCAGATGGATGGGCCCGTGGCTGGATTGGTAAAGGGCAGAGAGCTCCAGTCCGACTCAGATGCCAGCAAGGTGGAGGTGGAGTACTGGTTTGGGCTGGTATCATCAAAGATGAGCTTGTGGGGCCTTTTCGGGTTGAGGATGGAGTCAAGCTCAACTCCCAGTCCTACTGCCAGTTTCTGGAAGACACCTTCTTCAAGCAGTGGTACAGGAAGAAGTCTGCATCCTTCAAGAAAAACATGATTTTCATGCAGGACAATGCTCCATCACACGCGTCCAAGTACTCCACAGCGTGGCTGGCAAGAAAGGGTATAAAAGAAGAAAATCTAATGACATGGCCTCCTTGTTCACCTGATCTGAACCCCAATGAGAACCTGTGGTCCATCATCAAATGTGAGATTTACAAGGAGGGAAAACAGTACACCTCTCTGAACAGTGTCTGGGAGGCCGTGGTTGCTGCTGCACGCAATGTTGATGGTGAACAGATCAAAACACTGACAGAATCTATGGATGGCAGGATTTTGAGTGTCCTTGCAAAGAAAGGTGGCTATATTGGTCACTGATTTGTTTTTGTTTTGTTTTTGAATGTCAGAAATGTATATTTGTGAATGTTGAGATGTTATATTGGTTTCACTGGTAAAAATAAATAATTGAAATGGGTATATATTTGTTTTTTGTTAAGTTGCCTAATAATTATGCACAGTAATAGTCACCTGCACACACAGATATCCCCCTAAAATAGCTATAACTAAAAACAAACTAAAAACTACTTCCAAAACTATTCAGCTTTGATATTAATGAGTTTTTTGGGTTCATTGAGAACATGGTTGTTGTTCAATAATAAAATTAATCCTCAAAAATACAACTTGCCTAATAATTCTGCACTCCCTGTATTTACAGTATATACACACTAAAACACAATGTTAAACATTAAAATATATTAAAAATACTTTTTCTTATTTTTAGGTATTTGAGTGGAAAGGGCTCCAAAGTATATATACAATATGTAAATATTTGTATAAATGTATGTATATATGCATATATATATGCTATAAGGAGGCACTCACTGGTCTTTTTCAATAGTGAAGTATAATAAGTGTGAGGTTTTGGGGACACACTCCCCTTCTTCAGACAAAGGGTTTTGTCTGAGGAAGGGGAGTGTGTCCCGGAGACGTCACCCTTATTAAACTTCACTATTGAAAAAGACCAGTGAGTGCCTCCTTATATCCTATGTATTGAACCGTTGGCACCCTAGCAGTTGTGCATTGAGGTGAGAGTGCTCTTTCTGAGACTTTATATATATATATATATATATATATATATATATATATATATATGTAGCCCTTCCTGTTGAACATTTTCCTGTGAACTTTTGCACCTGTATACAATCTGCAGGAGATGTTGCCTAGGCAACTATTAGACTGGTTGGTCATGTGATCAAGTGAAACTGAAAGAAGAGTGTAAGACACAGGAGGAAGCAGACATGTCAGAGCAGTGAAGGTGTGTGTGTGAGGCCTGGCTGTGAGAGAGCTGCAGACTTCATCTTGTAAAGTAACAGCATTCCTCTGCTGATTTAGTGTTTGCTGCCAGCTGCAGTCTGACCCTGTGAGAGAGCTGTGGAGAAGAATGCAGACAAAGTAAATGACTGGCAGACCTTGGAGTTTTCTTTCAGCCTGTTTAGTGGTAAGAAGTATCCTCTCTCCTTGTCATACTAACATGGCATTCTGTCCATCACATAAACTTATAAACAGCTCTTCCTGTGGATTGCAGTTTCCTATGAGCTGTAACTGTTTAAATGCATGTGGATTACCTTAAAGGGCCCCAACATTTCTGTGCACCAACTGGTACCCATCAGCCATTAGGGTGAAGCCTGAGGGTGGGTTCGCAGGTGGTTTGGGAGGGTGCTGGGCCTGGTTAGAGAGAGTTGGTGTGTTAGTTAGTCACTGTATTTCTTGCCTTATTTTTTATTTGCCATAATCCTTTAATACATGTTCATACTGTTTTACTGTTATTACTGTGTGTGTTGTAGTTATTTATTATGTTCCTGTCTGGGAAACCCATTCTTGCCCTGGATGCCCAGTCAGGTGGAGGCACTGCCACAGTCATGTACCCCAACTCCCAGGTAGCGGAGACTCAGGATCAGCCTGCAGAGCACATGGAGGTAGCTGGGGTAAAGACCCACAGGGGTAATTGTGGGCCTAGGCCAAACCCCGTTACATTTGGTGGTACTGCTGAGATAAATTGGGGTACACCCAGTAAGGATACGTTAATTCCCCGGCCCACACTCCCATTTGTAACAGATTGGGCCCAGCAACAGAAGGTACCATTGCATCATGCAGTGATGATATGCCAGGTACCTCCCTATAGTGAAATAAAACATATCACCAAGTGCGTAGAGATTGTACTGGGAATAGAGATGGCTACCATCAGAGATATCCTGCATGATTCATACGGTCAAACTTACATGTTAGTATATTCCCATGCAGATTTGAGAGGCCGTCATAGGCCTACATGTCTATACCTTCTTGAAGCAGCTCCTGAAGGATGTCGCTTAGTGTATGCTCTCCCTGATAAGGAGGAAGGGGTTACACTGCAGCAACCCTCCAGTATAGGCCAAAGAGACTTTAATGTATCAAGTTATTCCCAGATTCTGTCCCCTTTGTCAGAGAAACCCGCCAGGAGATTACCGGTTACCCCTGTAGAGACTGGGGCCATCCCCAAACGAAATGTCTACTTTTCCAGTGTGCAAGGGACAACTGCCCCTAAGACCCAAGATCTAGTGGTTCCCTCATCTCCAACATCCCCAAAACCAGGCGATTCCCTATTGAGAGCCACAAGTTCAGGAGAGAGTAACATATCTGAAATACTGCAAAAACTTTCAGAAGCCATAGTAACAGCTACCCATACCCACAGTTACCGTAAGCTGAAAGTGTTTTCTGGGAATCAGCCTGTTCCTGCCGGGGAGGAACCCTTTAAGGCCTGGAAGGATAATGCTGTACAATTATTGGAAGAATGGTCTTGTACGGATAACATAAAAAAACAACGGATAATGGAGAGTCTTCGTTTCCCAGCTACGAATATGATAAGGCTGTTTAGGGGAGTGAATGAACAAGCTACTGCACAAGATTACCTGAAAGTTTTGCAGGATGCGTATGGAAAATCAGAGGACTCTGATGATCTATTAATTAAGTTCCTAGCCACTAAACAGAAGGAACATGAGAAAGCTTCAGACTATATCAATCGATTACAATTGTCACTGGGAAAACTGTTTCATAATGGAGCAGTCACTGCATCTGAGTTGGATGCTCGACTATCCAAACAAATTCAGAAGGGAGGCCTTAGCAATGATCCAGTCATGATCATGTTAAGAGTTAAGTTGGATGATCAAGTCTTGTCCTATTCCACACTGATCCGAAAAGCAAAAGTACTGGAGAACCAAATGTCCCCATCTCCTCCACAAAAAGGAAATTCTTCTAAAGCTGCAGAGAAAGAGGATATGGAACTGTTCGTCCTTAAAAAAAAAGGTAGCTGAATTAGAATTATTGTCTAAGTCATTGCCAAGAAGAACAGATTATTCTCCTACCAGGAGGCAGCACCGCAGGGAGACCACAGGAAGGTTATTCCCAGAGGAACAGTCCCCCCAAGGGAACTGTTTTAAGTGTGGAAAATCAGGACATTTCAAGCGGGAGTGTCCCACTAATTCATCAGATACAGGAGTGGAAGTGCTAGCTATTGAGCTGGAGGAGGCTCAAGTTACCAGTCCTTTCAGGAAAAGAGGAAAAAAAAAACACACCCATGTTATCTGTGGGGGCCAAGATCGGGCCCAAATCTCTGATACAGTTACAAATAGAAGATATTCATGCCTCGGCCTTGTTAGATACTGGATCCCAGGTCACCATCATTAATAGAGACTTCTATGACCATCATCTAAAACATATTCCCCTGGAGCCAGCAGGAGAGTTGCAGTTGTGGGGAGTGGGATCTCAGGCCCAGCCTGTAGAGGGATGTATAAGAGTGACAATAACCATCCCACAGTTAAACACAGGAATGATCTGCCCTATGGAATTGGAAGCTCTTGTATGCTCCATGAAGAAAACAATGTGCGCCCCAATAATTTTGGGTACCAACGCAAGAATGGTGCAGGACATGTTCAGGGCCTACCTAACTGAAGTGGGAGATGTATCTCTAACCAGACTGATGGAAGTCAGCCCTGTTCTAGGGAAAGAGTGCCATCGACTAGCCCTACAAGCTAGACCAGGATCATGCCACTACTCGGGGAAAGAACCTTTATTTGTAAGGCCTGGAGAGACTAAGACTCTACGAGCCATAGCATCTATGCACCATGAAATATCAGGAGGAACCAGGCAATACCTCATTGAGTCCTTGCCTGAGGAGGATGCAAAAAAGGGGTGGACTCTCATACCTGAGGTGAAAGACTGGCGGAATCACTGGTGTAAAGATTTTCCGATAATGATAAGAAACTTAACACCCACAGAGATCAGAATTGATCGTCACCAGAAGATTGGTGTGATTCACTTGTTGGACCAAGTCTCTTCAGTAATGTCTGTAAAGGCAGAACAGGGAGGTGATCATGAAGGACCTATAGTTTTTGAACTGGAAGATTCTCCTCTACCACAAAAGTGGAGAGATAGCCTCCGATCCAAATTAGCTACTCGAGAGAAAGTCTTCTCCAGGAAAGAAATGGATGTGGGATGTGCAAAGAGTGCCACACATGCTATCAGACTTTCTGACCCAGCTCCTTTCAGAGAAAGATCAAGGAGAATACCCCCTCGAGATGTGGAAGATGTCCGGGATATACTCAAACAGATGGAAGAATCTGGCATTATTAGAGAGTCCAGAAGTCCATATGCCTCACCCATAGTGGTAGTTAGGAAAAAGAATGGCACAGTCCGGCTCTGCATAGACTATCGGACTTTAAACAAAAGGACTGTGCCAGATCAATATACTCTGCCACGGATAGAAGATCTGCTAGATGCCCTTTCTGGAAGCCAGTGGTTCAGCGTTCTGGACTTGAGGTCTGGGTATTATCAGGTACCCATGAAGAAGGAGGATCAGGAAAAGACAGCTTTCATCTGTCCCTTGGGATTCTACGAGTTTACCAGGATGCCCCAAGGGGTCACTGGAGCTCCCGCCACCTTTCAAAGGCTGATGGAGAAGACTGTGGGGGATATGAATCCCAAAGAGTGCCTAGTCTATCTTGATGACCTCATAGTGTTTGGAAGGACACCAGAAGAGCACGAACAGCGATTGCTGAAGGTGTTGGATCGACTCCAAGCAGAGGGTCTGAAATTATCAATAGACAAATGTCGGTTTGCCCAGAACTCTGTTACATATGTAGGTCACATTGTTTCCGCACAAGGTGTGACAACTGACCCGACCAAAATTGAAGCGGTGATGAACTGGCCCAGGCCAGATAACATCAGTGAGCTGCGCTCATTTCTTGGATTCTGCGGTTACTACCGGAGGTTTGTGAAAGACTATTCAAAGATTGCTCGAGAGCTACACAACCTGTTAAAGACTACCTCTGCTATAGAGGGTGTTAAGGCGCCAAGTCCTAAAGACTCCTTCGGAAAGAAATGGACCTCAGGATGCGAAGAAGCCTTCTTAATCTTGAAGAAAAGACTCACAGAAGCTCCTGTATTGGCATATTCAGATCCTGAGAAACCATATGTGCTCCATGTTGATGCCAGTATGGAAGGCCTAGGGGCCGTATTGCATCAGAGCTACCCGGAAGGGTTAAGACCAGTGGCCTACATAAGTAGAAGTCTAACTGGTGCAGAGAAAAACTATCCGGTCCATAAGCTAGAATTCTTGGCGCTCAAGTGGGCAATTGTGGACAAGTTACATGACTATTTATATGGAGCAACATTCGAGGTAAGGACAGATAACAATCCGCTTACTTATATTCAAACAACAGCAAAGCTGGATGCCACAGGGCATAGGTGGCTGGCAGCATTGTCGAACTATAGTTTCAGCCTTAAATACAAGCCAGGCCCTAAGAATGTCAGTGCGGATGCTCTGTCCCGCAGACCTGGACTTCCTCCTCATGAAGAAAAGGAGGAATGGGAAGAAATCCCTGTGCCTGGGGTAGGAGCCCTGTGCCAAACATATGTAGTGGCTGAGAGGCAGGATGAGTTCTCTGAACTCAGAGGAATAGACTCCATATGTCACTCCCCAGAAGCCGTACCAGAGGTATTCTGTGCTCCTGCAATGCTCCAACAGTGGTCTCACATAACCAATGAAGACAAGAAGAAAGCCCAGTCACAGGACTGGTATATAGGGACAGTCCTCAAGGCAATGAGAGCCAAGAACCCTAAATTACTGAGCTCCCTTCCCATTGGACAAAGAGATTTGTACCGGAGAGAATGGAGTAAACTACATCTAGAAGATGGAATCCTTTATAGAATTATAAAATACCATGACCACCCTGGTCGAAAGCAGCTAGTGTTACCTCATAGATATCGGGGAATGGTCCTAAGAGCCCTCCATGATCAACATGGGCATCTTGGGGTAGACAAGACCTATGGCCTGGTACAAGACCGGTTCTATTGGCCTCGCATGAGAGAACATGTTGAACATTATGTGAAGACCTGCAGAAGATGTATTCAGAGAAAGACTCTGCCTGTGAGAGCTGCCCCTATGGGCCACCTGAGAAGTACAGGACCCCTGGATCTTGTGTGCATGGACTATCTATGTATTGAGAATGATACTACCGGAATTGGGAATGTTCTGGTAGTAACAGACCATTTCACCAGATACGCTCAGGCTTTTCCCACTAAAGACCAGAAGGCTGTGACCGTAGCCAAGGTCCTCTGGCAGAAATATTTTATGCACTACGGTCTGCCCAATCGAATACATTCTGATCAAGGTAGAGACTTTGAGAGTAAGCTGATCAAAGAACTGTTGGATATGTTGCAGGTTCACAAGTCCAGAACAACACCCTACCACCCTGAGGGTGATGCCCAGCCTGAGCGTTTTAATAGGACACTCCTAGACATGCTCGGGACTCTGAAACAAGTGGAGAAGCGGTCCTGGAGTAAGCATGTAGAAGCCATGGTCCACGCATATAATTGCACAAGGCATGAGTCTACAGGATTCTCACCCTATTTCCTAATGTTTGGAAGGGAAGCCAGACTACCGATAGATGTCCGGTTGGGGGTGTCCCCAGATGGGACAAAGTCAGACTCTCACTTCCAGTATGTGAGGACCCTCAGACAAAACCTTCACAGTGCCTACGAGTTGGCCACTCAAGCTGCGGCAAAAATGGAGGAACGCAACAAAAGAAGATACGATACCAAAGTGAAGCATCGGGAAGTCCAAGCGGGAGATAAGGTTCTCCTCCGGAATCTAGGGGTACCTGGGAAACACAAATTAGCAGACAGATGGAAGGATACCGTATTTGAAGTTGTGTCTAAGCTAAAGGGGCTGCCAGTGTATAATATAAAAGGCCCAGAAGGCCGGATCAAAGCTTGGCATAGGAACCATCTACTACCAATAGCCTATATCGATGAAGAGGAAGGGAGTAGTAGTGAATGGGAGAAAAGCACAACGGAGAGTCCTGAAAATGAGGCAGTAGAGACTCCAGAAGCTCTTAGTGCTGAGGATCAATGGTGGTCTCCTCCTGCTGAGGAAACACAGCACTTTCCTTCCTCTCCTCCCTTAGCCTCCTCTACATTGAATCCCAACAGCCCCAACTTTGTGCCTGGGACCCCAAAAAGAGACTCTTGTATCATGGGAGAGCCAGGGTCTCAAGCATCTGGTGATCTCCCCACCCAAGTGGCCAGAGCTGAAGATTCCCAGGCACATTCTGGACTTCCTCAGAGAGAACAGAGACTGGGTACTAGAATACGACAGCCTCTCAGGGTTCTTACTTACGATCAAGTCGGAGAACCCAGTTATGTACATATGCCCCAGGTACAGTCTAAAATGGTTGATTTTCTGTATGCGGTTGCGGACATTATGAATGTTGGAACCCCTCTGTACTAGAATAAACTGTAAGATAGTTAACATTTGTTTATAGGAATGTTAGTGCATTTATTATTATTTATATGTTTTGTTTTTTCAATTACCTCTTGGTGGAACCTTGCCAGTGGAAGGCAAGGATTTTACGAGGGGGAGAATGTAGCCCTTCCTGTTGAACATTTTCCTGTGAACTTTTGCACCTGTATACAATCTGCAGGAGATGTTGCCTAGGCAACTATTAGACTGGTTGGTCATGTGATCAAGTGAAACTGAAAGAAGAGTGTAAGACACAGGAGGAAGCAGACATGTCAGAGCAGTGAAGGTGTGTGTGTGAGGCCTGGCTGTGAGAGAGCTGCAGACTTCATCTTGTAAAGTAACAGCATTCCTCTGCTGATTTAGTGTTTGCTGCCAGCTGCAGTCTGACCCTGTGAGAGAGCTGTGGAGAAGAATGCAGACAAAGTAAATGACTGGCAGACCTTGGAGTTTTCTTTCAGCCTGTTTAGTGGTAAGAAGTATCCTCTCTCCTTGTCATACTAACATGGCATTCTGTCCATCACATAAACTTATAAACAGCTCTTCCTGTGGATTGCAGTTTCCTATGAGCTGTAACTGTTTAAATGCATGTGGATTACCTTAAAGGGCCCCAACATTTCTGTGCACCAACTGGTACCCATCAGCCATTAGGGTGAAGCCTGAGGGTGGGTTCGCAGGTGGTTTGGGAGGGTGCTGGGCCTGGTTAGAGAGAGTTGGTGTGTTAGTTAGTCACTGTATTTCTTGCCTTATTTTTTATTTGCCATAATCCTTTAATACATGTTCATACTGTTTTACTGTTATTACTGTGTGTGTTGTAGTTATTTATTATGTTCCTGTCTGGGAAACCCATTCTTGCCCTGGATGCCCAGTCAGGTGGAGGCACTGCCACAGTCATGTACCCCAACTCCCAGGTAGCGGAGACTCAGGATCAGCCTGCAGAGCACATGGAGGTAGCTGGGGTAAAGACCCACAGGGGTAATTGTGGGCCTAGGCCAAACCCCGTTACATATACATACATACATACACACATACATACATACAATTAGATATGTATATGTATGTACAAAGTAGCCCTTTCCATTTAAATACCTTGCCATATACCATATACCATATACCGTTTTACCCATGTAACTTTTTAATGGCAATCCCCCGAATGATGAAAAAGGCTTGTCATGTGCCTGCAGGGTGTGATGTGCATGAGGAACTATAGTTCGTAATGTGCATAATGTGCATCAAAGGGGTTAAAATTGTATTACCTGCTGTAGATTTTCTAAAAAGACAAGTGTCCACCTTTGAAAAAGGAATGATGCTCTAAACAAGTTGACCTGGTATTCCTATCACAGTTAAATGGTATGCAACTACCCAAACACCCCCACTTCAATTAACCCTAACAACAGCCACATGGACCCTACCCAAACCAGAGTTGACTCAAAAGATTTTGTTTCCTGGATCCAAGAATTAAATGATACCCTAAATTCTGCAGATTAAATTGCACATGATATGATGCTAATACCCAGCTGATTGACCCAATATAAAAGATATTTCTCTAAAAAATACAAATAAACACTGGCCTAGATTACGAGTTGTGCGTTAGGGTTAAAAAGCAGCGTTAAGTGGTCCTAACGCTGCTTTTTAATGCCCACTGGTATTACGAGTCTTACAGGTACAGGTGTACCGGTCACTTTTTTGGCCAGACTCAGAAATACCGCAAATCCACTTACGTCAATTGCGCATCCTCTTTTTTCAATGGGACTTGCATAGCACCAGTATTACGAGTCTGACCAAAAGTGAGCGGTAGACCCTCTCCTGGCAAGACTGGTACCAACTGATACCGCATAGTTCACATATTTCATATAGATAACACTGTGCTTGTGCACGTGAAGTAATCTGGGAGCAGGCACTGATTGGCTAGACTGCAAGTCTGTCAAAAGAACTGAAAAAAGGGGCAGTTTGCAGAGGCTTAGATACAAGATAATCACAGAGGTTAAAAGTATATTATTGTAACTGTGTTGGTTATGCAAAACTGGGAAATGGGTAATAAAGGGATTATCTATCTTTTAAAACAATAAAAATTCTGGTGTAGACTGTCTCTTTAATACCAGAAGGATGTAAAGTATAAATGTGGTGCTCATATGTGGGAAAGCACTGTCAGGAAGTGCTGTAATAGCAGTCTGGGTATTGTAGTCACCAGCTGACTAGACTTGTTTGGTCTCCCAGGATGCTATGCTGTGGTTCCTAGGTTCCAATGTTTCCAATAGCAATGTAGAAACCAAAGCAGTACAAGGCAGATACTACTAGAATAAATGTAATAATAAAATACAAAATATAACAATAAAACAGACTATTTTTCTTCATAAAGATCCAAATCATCTATCAATTATCTTGTGTTCATACTCTTGGAAGAGTTTTCCTTGAACAGTCAGCTGGAGACTGAGAGGTCCAACCCGCTTTATTTGCACTCACAAATAGAGCAATCATTTTGTATTTACACTGTCATCAGATTTTCTGCATATCTTTGCTTTCTACACCATGAGGCAGTCTTCATTGTTTTCCCCATAGAATCTTTCCTACCGAGCCCAATCCGCTGGAAGAGGAGCTGACTTATGGACTTTTGATTATTGTCCTATTCACTGTTGATATTTTCACTTACATATAATATTATATGTATAATTTGCACATTATTTGCACATATAGGGATATATTGTTAATATATATCCTTATATTATACTATTTCCAATATATTTTTATATGTATTTTTTTTTACATATAAATATCTTTTATTCATATTCTTATGATAATTTTTTCACATTATTTATAACCAGCGCCCTTTATTTTTCTTCACAGGTATTCAAACCTGTTCTCAGGCTTCCCTAACAGGCCTGATTTTCAGGATTACCTTGGGTGAGAGCAGGTAATTAAAATCCATACCAAAATGATAAAATAACCCAGTGGTCATGTGGTTTTTACAGTGACTTTGCACTGTCTAACCAGTACCTGGGATAATTTAACAACAGTAGTCCATTCCATCAGAAAACCAATAGGTGTTTTTTTTTTCAAAGTAGTTTTTGGATTTTCTTTGTTCTTCAAGTGGCTGGAATACTTGAAAAAATATTTTGACCTCTTTTGCATGGCTTATATAGGTTGTGTGCAAAAATGTTAAAGGAACAGTCAAGTCAAAATGAAACTTTCATACATTTATATAAGGCATGCAATTTTAAACAACTTTCCAATTACTTTTATCATCAGATTTGCTTAGTTCTCTTAGTATTCTTTGTTGAAAGCTAAACCTAGGTACGCTCATATGCTAATTTCTAAGCCCTTGAAGGCAGCCTCTTATCTCAGTGCATTTGACAGTTTTTCACAGCTCTAGTTTATGTGTTCCATATAGATAACACTGTGCTCACTCCCATGGAGTTATTTATGAATCAGCACTGATTGGCTAAAATGCAAGTATGTAAAAATAAATGAGATAATATAACTGTGCTGGTTATGCAAAACTGGGGAATGGGTTATAAAGGGATTATCTATCTTTTTAAACAATACAAATTCTAGAGTAGTCTGTCCCTTTAAAGTTTCTGCACATACTCGAGTTACAAATACATGAACACTACTGTTTCTATGTTTAACAAATAGTTAAAAACATCTGAAATCACAATTTAAACTATGAAACACTTACCTCCATCAGAATGTTTATAGAATTAAGAATTTACATATTTTATATTAAAATTATAAAATGACTCGAAATTCTATGTAAACACACATACATTGATATTATTATTGAAATGACAAAAATGTATTAACACATTATCAATCCTTATCAATATTGAATAAATTAGCCACCATATTTTACTTTTTAATTGAGCTCTATGTCCACAAAGTCTGTGAAAACTACTACAAACACTCCCTTGAATAGCCAAAATAGTGGTTATTCCAATGGATTGAAAATGGCTTAGAACCAGGGCCCTTGGAAATCAAACGAGCCCTTGAAATTTTTGAAGACCAAAAAATGTTTGTTTCATGTACCTAGGTATTTAACCCCCCACAAAGGAGTTAAACACATGTTAAATATTTGCTGATGAACTGCAATGCATTGGTACCAGCATATGCACATAGCCACCAAAAAAATATTGAAACATTTCCTTATTGTACTAGAATGTCTCTTTAAAGGGACAGTTTATTCAAAATTAAACTTTCACGATTCAGATAGCAGGGGTGGGCAATTATCGGCCCTCCAGTTGTTATGGACTACATCTCCCATAATGCTCTTTCAGCCATATTGCGGGCAAAGCATCATGGGAGATGTAGTCCATAATTGCCCACCCCTGAGATAGAGCATGCCATTTTAAGCAACTATCTAATTTACTCCTGTTAGCAAATTTTTCTTTGTTCTCTTGGTATCTTTATTTGAAAAAGCAATAATGTAAGCTTAGAAGCCGGTCAATTTTTGGTTCAGCACCTGGGTAGAGAAGTCCTGCAATGATGGCTGACCTGAAGATAAAGTTACTACTAAGGGCTCGATTTATTAAAGCTGACGCGGACAGGGGCACATGTACGCGCCCCTGTACGCCTCAGCTCGCCTGTGGCGGGGCAAATTTTCACGCAGAAAATTACCATTGCACGCAAGCGCTATTTTGCGCTTGCGTGCAATACCGCCCCCTGCCCGCGCACAGCCAATCCCGTGCGGGCAGGAGCTGTCAATCTCATTGGTCGGACTAGACAGCGGAGATTGAATTTCGCCACCTTAGAGGTGGCAAAGAGGATTGGAGAAGCAACAGTCTGGTGACCGCTGCTTTTTAAATACGGCAAGCAGCTTCTTGTGAGAACTTGCAGCCGTAGGGCTTTGATAAATCGAGCCCTAATACTACTAGCATCACTGTATACTCACATCGTGGAGCAGCAGTGCGCAGTGATCATGTACAATAAAAAAGTTGCTGCATAAGAAAAGCTCTGCATAGAATTCAGTGAATTGTTAATGACAGTCGGTGATTTTTTAAGTAGGTTGGTCTCACACAGATTAAGCCTTTATTCCCGTAGGATTGTTTTCATACAGATAGATAAACAAATAGGCAGACACGTGTATAAGCATTAACAGTTATGCCTCTTCTGTAGAAAATCAGGATTATTTAAAAATCATCCATTCACATACGGTAGGATGAGTAATTATACCCCACATTGGGGTGTAGTGCTTGTTATTGTGAATGAAATAATGAGTTATTCTAACAAATCACACATTAATACATTTGTATATTTACAACCACAAATGTACACATGAGATACACAGCTGTTTACACTTCTGAATAAAGTGTGTGTGGGGGGGATCATTAAGGGACTATATTTTACACTGTGCAAAACAAGGAATATTTTTTTTAGAGCAGTCATGCAAGTTTTCCTGGACACTTATGAGTTACACATGCTGCAGGGTGTGCAGGGAGGAACATAAATAGTGCTGTCGTGGGTTGCTATTTTTGTGCTGTCCAATGCATGTTCCCTCTGCACACCCTGCAGCATGTGAACTGATAAATGTCCAGGAAAACATGGCTGAGGTGGCAACCTTATGCATGCCGGATGTTGCTCATAAACCAAAACTGAGCTACTACTTCTAAAGTACCTGCCAAAGCCAAAGTAATCCCTGACTTAATTTAAACTATAAAACATATAATATTGTTAATTCTGCTGAGTTATATTCTAGGGCTGATGTCATACAAAACAAATACTTTTAGAAAGAGCAATTGAATGATAGTGTTAAGATGTTTAAGGAGGTATAGTAAGGATGCTCTCCTTACTACAATATAAACAGAATAAGAGGAATATTGCCTTTTATTTTATTTTTATTTTTAAATAAGGGCATTTAAAATAGGATATTTCAGGAATGTCCTGGCAATGATGCAAGCATTTAGTGCCTAAATCCCTACTACACCAATTATCAATTACACAAGGGAAGAGGATTAATTGGTGTGAGAGATACACCAAATACATAACCAACAGGTGTGGGGACAGAAAGAAAAGGGTTGTCAGACACAGGGAAAGAATAGTAATAAATAAAACGTAAGAGAGAGCTGGAGTTATAAAAAAATGACTTATTTAAAATGTACAAATATGTATACATCACAGCTATACGTTAAACAATTACATATCTAGGTGCCTTTAAAACCATTTGCATGTAAATCATGTTTATAAAGGTACGTTTGTCATTTACATACTGATGCCTTAAATGGTCTGAGAAGTGCCTGTACCACCAAATACTGACATATGCAGCACATTCAATACAACCTCTTTGGTAAGTTGATGGAACATACATAATTAATCACATCTTCTGTGTTATGGACAAAAGCCACTTCTTTTTAGTTTTCATTCTTATATGTATACATCTCCAAACATTTTTCTATGTATATTATTTATGGTTCCCAATATCAGAAATTGTTTCTGCTTCTTAAAATGTAAGAACCAAGACCTGGTATTATGTCCTCCTATATAGTTGATAAAGGCCTTAGTGCCTCTTGTCTATAAGTCATTTTTACAATGGGTTATAAAACAACAATTTATTGTGTCCTCTTAAATGGTTGATAAAGGATATTACTAGTGCCTCTTTTCAGTAAGTCATATTCACAATGGGTTATAAAACAGCAATCACAGAAGTGTTTGCATCGTTAAATCTAATTTTACAAGGTTACATAAAAAATGAATTGTTACACAATCTGTTCATAACACCTTCACATTCTCATATTCCAAAATTTTACAGATGCAGACATGTAGAGCAAGAAGGAGAAAGAGATGACAGACAGACAGATAGACAGATTGATAGATATAGGACAGACAGACAGATTGATAGATATAGGACAGACAGACAGATTGATAGATTTATAGATATAGGACAGACAGACTGACAGATTGATAGATTTATAGATATAGGACAGACAGACTGACATATAAACATATAAGCCATAACTGCCTCATTGACAAAGTCTAATCAATTGCTTTTAGTTTTCTGCGTATATTTATTTTTGATCATTTTATGGTCTGTAGAAAACATTTTTACTAATGAAGAATTTATTTTTAACTTTTGCACATAAACCTATTTGATAGTGTTGATTTTTTTAAATACAGCTAAATATTTATTTATTTTTCTGTTGCACAAAAACAGTGAGCTCATTGCTATGAAATGCACTTACCTCTTTTTGTCTTTCTAGAAGCAAACACAACATTTATCAGCTGACTTTTCCACCAGGCTTAATTTTTGCTTCAAGTAAAATCCAAATAGTTTTAAAAAAAAATCGAGAATTGAGAAGGCCCATAAAACACCTGTATTATTCCTGTTTGCAGAATATGGCTTCTGCTTATCCTAGGAAGGAACATTTTCCTGACACAGCACTGGGTTTAATTTAGGATTTAGAGATTGACATGACTAGCATTGACACAGTTACTGTTATCCTTTACTTGGGAAGGAGCTTACCGGTTAGTGCAATAAATATGTATGAGGGAGTCACATCCTGAGGAGTAACCACTGATATTTATTCTTGTTAGTTTTGTTTTAGCTCCTGTAAACTTTTTGTAGAGTCACCTCACTCATGCACAGTATCACCTAATAGAAATATATATATATTGCAAGTTTTTTGAAATAGAAAGTTGTTTTGTTTTTTTGAGAAGATAAACAATAGTATCTGGTAATCCTCTATCTAGCATATCTACCTAAAAATGTAGACTTAATATGTATTTATTTTAGGATAGCCTCACAGGCATTCTTCAATGGTCATTTTACCTTAATTTTTATTTTCCCATCTGAAAGAAAGTGCTTCAGAACTGTCTTACACGGTGTTGTGTTTTTGAACAATAAATATTCCTGTGCTGGATAAACCAGATTTTCAGATTTTAAGCAATAGATACCACAGTATCCGTTATATTTACTGTTACTTTTACAGAACATTTTAACAGCTTTTTCTTGATCTTTATCATGAATATAAAATGTAACCTATTTAACTGTTGCTCTTTTGTATATATGATAGAAAAATTAGTACAATGTCCCATTGATTTCTTCTACTGTATTTCTATTTCTGCTAGCAGTTTGTTTTGTGTATCATCTCAGTTATTCTCATAAAGATAAAAATGCAGTGCAATCTCCTGCAGACACATTGCCCAACCAATCATTTAAAAACAGACAACATGGGACTAAAAATACAGCATTTTTAGGCCAATATATTTTGTGCTTAAACATCACAAAGAAAAAAAAAAAAAACATGCCACATAAATACCAAAAGTAACTTAAATGCATCTACAGCGCAGGGAGCAGGTAAAGCATCAAAATGACCCAGAGCTATCAGTTACATATTTAAGCGTTTATCTGTGCACATACGGTAACCTTGGCTAATGAGGATAGCACGAACATTGGATTACTTACACTAGGCCAGCTTTAATCTGTTCTGTTAGTTTGCTTTGTCAGCTCTCTCTAATTCTTTACAATCCTTATTAGGTTTATCTACCTCTATAAATTCTCATAAACACGAGAATTTCTTTGCACTCTAACGTACTCACAGTGGTTTCAAACAATGTATCTGCAAATATGGCCTCAGATTTTAATGGTGATTATTTTTTCTAGAAGCTCATTAGATACATTTTTTCTAATGGATTGGGATAGACCCCAAAAATTAGAAGATGAATATAAAACATGAATGACAAATGAAACTTTCTGTGTGGATGACGCTGATCTGTGTCAATATGTGCAATAATCTCACATAAAGACTACACCATAAATAATTATTTTTGCCACGAAAATGTAAAATCCCTTGATAACATATTGTATTCTTTATATTAAAAGTGCAACTTTCCCGATTCATGTAAAGTGTATAATTATATTAACCTTCCTCTTTATTAAATGTATCATTTGTTAAAACTTCTTTCAATGACAGTATACTGAGGTATGCTAAGGAGCATGCATGTGTCTAAAATACTATATGGCAACTGTGCTTGCAACAATTTTTTTTTACCAATGTTATACATATAATGTTCAAGTCTTGTTTAAATGAACAGAAACCCTAAACTTATATAGGGGCTTTATTTTAACCCCTTAACTGCTCATGAAGACATATGGTTGTCATCCACACTGCCTATGGGGGGCTGTTTTCAGCACTGATAAAGGGGTCCCCAGTCGCGGCTTACAAGTTAGCATCAGGTTAGGCCTCAATTGGGGGATTCCCAAGAAATTTAGACATGGTGAGGTCTCTTAGACCCAGAAACCCCAGAAGTAACAGGCACAGTAAATAGGAGAAGAGGGCTGGAGGGAGGGGTGCTTATTAAACCCCCCAATCGCAGATCCCTTAAAGGGATAGAAAGGTCAAAAATGAAATGTGTATAAATGCATTTCAATTTGAAATAGAAGCATGTTCGCTAGTTGTAAGAGTTAAAGATAGAAAGGTCAGCATTGAAATAAGCATGGGTGCGTTTCAATTTGAAATAGAAGCATTTTATTGCTATATACTTCCATTAAAAAAGCAGCACATTTTTTAGCAGTAATAGTGATCACCGGGCATGAATAAATATTTATTTTTTTGAGCAGAGGCTCATGGGAGCCCCTTCATGCAAATTCATGTTATATAAATATACCAAAAGGCGCTAATTTATATGGAAACAACCCCTTCTTCTTTTCCATACAGAGTTTAGGGGGGGAAACACACACACACTTTTTTTACAATCTTGTTTATCAAAATTTTAATACTTTTTTTTTTTTATGAAAGAGTCTCTAGTCTACACACTAATAATATGCCATCAAAAAGGCCTAGACACCCCCAAGACTCTTTGTTTTAAAGACCAGGGGTGAGGTTACATATGTGGCACAGGCTTCAGCATAACTGCTGAAACCCGCGTGGCCCGTAATTTTACCTCGCACATCGGGGAATCACATATACGGCGTTGGCAGTTCATAAAGTGCGTGAGTCGGATAAACTAGCGATGTCCAGAAATGTGTGTAAATACACATTTTTGGAGTCGCCATTGACTTACGGCATGTTAGAAACTGCCAGCGCCTAAGAAAAAAAAAAGAAGTTAAATCTCCCGTAATAGTCTAACACGCCTCCTAAAAATAAACCCGACATGTAAAACCCCTATATCCGCCATCACCCCATATCAGAACTAATAATAAATGTATTAACCCCTAAACCAACAACCCCCCACAACGCAATATACCTAATTAAACTATTAACCCCTAATCTGCCATTCACCCACATCGCAATCTATCTAATATTTGTATTAAACCCCTAAATCCGCAACCCCAACATCGCAAACTACCTAATAAATGTATTAACCCCTAATCCGCCATTCACTCACATTGCAATCTACCTAATAAATGTATTAACCCTTAATCCGCCATTCACCCACATTGCAATCAACCCAATAAAAATATTAACCCATAATCCGCCAACCCCCCACAACGCAAAGTACCTATTAAAACTATTAACCCCTAATCCACCTTTAACCCACATCGCAGCAAACCTTATAAATCTATTAAACCCTTATCGGCCAAATCCACATCGCAACAAACCTAATAAATCTATTAACCCCTAATCCGCCAAACCCCCACAATGCAAATAACTAATTAAATCACTAAGCCCCCTAACCTAATACCCACTAAATTAACCCCAATTACCTAAATTAAAAAATACCCTATGAAAATAAAAAGCCCCCCAAAATAAAAACACCCCCTAATCTAATACTAAACTACCAATAGCCCTTAAAAGGGCCTTTTATAGGACATTACCCTAAATTAATAAGCTCTTTTACCTTAAAAAATACTTTGAACAGCCAATAGGATTTCAGTAGCTGTCATCCTATTGGCTGATTTGAATTTTAAGAATCAAATCAGCCAATAGGAATGCAAGATACCCCATATTTAAACGCGTACCTTGAATTCAATCCTCAGTGTGCGGCGGTGATCGTACGAAGAGGATGTCCACGCTTGATGGCTCCGCGGTCGCCGGTCTTCTGTTCCGCGCTCATCTCCCCTCCGCGTTGGCTTGGTCCTGGATGAAGATAGAAGACGTCGCCGCGATGGAAGTAGGACTTCACCAATTGGAAGAGGATCTTCTCCGCCAGACTTCAGGAATGGTGAGTACCTATTTGGGGGGGTTAGAGTTAGGATTTATTTTATTTTTGGGGGGTTTGTTTTTTTAGAATATGGATTTTGGGCAGTGTAAAAGAGCTGAATGCCCTTTTAAGGGCAGTAAAAGAGCTCAATGCCCTTTTAAGGGCAATGCCCATACAAATGCCCCTTTAGGGGCAATGGGTAGTTTAGGATTTTTTAGTGTTATTTTTTTTGGGGGGGGGAGTTTGGTGGGTGGGGGGGTTTTACTGTTAGAGGGGGGACTTAGTATTTTTTAAGGTAAAAGAGCTGGTTAACTTAGGGCAATGCCCTACAAAAGGCACTTTTAAGGGCTATTGGTAGTTTAGTATTAGATTAGGGGGTGTTTTTATTTTGGGGGGCTTTTTATTTTCATAGGGATTAGGTTTAATTTTTTTAATTATTTATAATTTGGTTTATTATTGTATGTAATGTTAAACTTTTTTATTTTTTATAATCTTAGATTCATTTAATTTAATTTTTTTTACTTTTAAGTAATGCTTTTTTATTTTATTTGTAACTTAGTATTTTTCTAATTTAGGTAATTGGGGTTAATTTAGGGGGTATTAGGTTAGGGGGCTTAGTAATTTAATTAGTTATTTGCGTTGTGGGGGTTTGGCGGTTTAGGGGTTAATCATTTTATTAGGTTTATTGCATTGTGGTTAATGGCGGATTAGGGGTTAATAGTTTTATTAGGTTTATTGCGTTGTGGGTTAATGGCGGATTGGGGATTAATATATTTATTATTTATTGCGGAGGGGGTTGACGGTTGACAGGTAGATAGATATTGCGCATGCATTAGGTGTTTGTTAATATTTGTGTTTCGGGAGTTACTGTACTTTCATACTCAGCGCAAGGCTTGCTGCGTCTGCCTATGTGTGGCGAGGTGAAAATGGTGTAAAATGTCTCCATTCTAGCTTATGGGAGTAAAAATTGCGGGCGACGGGTTAAATATACACGCCACATTTCTATGCAGCGCAGTATATGTGATACCAAAACCACGTAAAAAACGGCAACGCCACATATGTAATCTTGCCCCAGAAGCCCCTCTTTATATGAGGATAACCTCTTCTTTTTTGACTATAGAGTTTAAAAAACAAAACACAAACATACTATTTGCAACCTTATGTATTAAAATTGTAATAAAAAATTTAAAATGTTCATACATTTTGTTGCAGAATTCTCACATATCACATAAAATAGTATAGTTTGAATCAGCCTCTCTTACACAAACAGCCCCCTGTTCACCCTACCTGCCTCTCCCTCTCAGACACACACAGCCCCCTGCTCACACTACCTGTTCTACACACACACACATCACACATCCCCCAGATCACTCTTTCTGCTCCTCTCACACAAACAGTAAGGGCAGTGATAGGAAGCATCCCATTTCACCTAGGGCTATTTTTTAAGTTTATAATTATTGTTATTATTAATAATAATAATATGCACTAGAGCGTCCCTTTAATCCATATTTTGTATGTCATTGAGTTATTTTGAAGGGACAGCAAATTTACACTGTTATAGAGGCTGTACACTCACTAATTTACATTGTAACAAAGTGTCATTTCTTCAGTTTTGTCAAATGCAAAGATATAATAAAATATTTACAAAAATGTGAGGGGTGTACTCACTTTTGTTAGATATTGTATATAGGGATATCTATTAAAAATACATAGAACATATTCTTCTATGTGCAGAACATTTGAATGTGAAATATTAACAGTAACTACACAGTATAACGCTTTATTAAAAATTAATATTGCATAAATAATTTAAATAATTTTTTACATGTTTTTATCTACTTAATTGCAAAGGGCTCCAATGCACTTACAATATATATATGTATATGATCTATATATGTGTACGTATGTATTTATGTGTTTATATATATATATGTCTGTAAATACATATATATATATATATATATACACACATATATATATATATATATATATATATATACATATACATCATTAAAGATGTATATGTATGTATTTCAATGTTAAACCCTTTTGCCTACTTTTTTTCTAACACCTGAGATCTCATATCTTTAAGCCCTTATAACTTTGTGTGCAATATTTTTTTTAAATAATGTTTGTTAGATAGTGTTATTATAAGTGTAACTGTACATTGTAATGTATTTTTGATGTGTTTTGTGCAATTTTTTAATTTTGAAAAACAGTTAACCACAGAGATTGCGATAATAATTCTAGCGTGAATTTTGTATTACTTGTAATATGAGCGCGATTTAACCTGCGCGTAAACGATCGCAAAAACCCTCCTGCAAATATTTGTTGCGTCATTTGTAATCTAGCCCAGAGGGGTCTATTTATTATAGTGTGGACGGACATGATACGATGTAGCGTATCATGTCTGCCGCACATTGATAAATGCCAACAGCATAGGCTGTCAGCATTTATCATTGCACCAGCAGTTCTTGTGAACTGCTGGTGCAATGCCGCCCCCTGCAGATTTGCGGCCAACCGGGGGGGGGGGGAGGGGGTGTCAATCAACCCAATCACCCAATCGTATTCGATCAGGTTGATTTCCGTCCGCCGCCTCAGAACAGGGGGACAGGTTATGAAGGCTCGCTGGAAACGAGGGGCATCAAGCTCCATACAGAGATTGATAAATAGACCCCTTAGTGTTTAATATCCTTTCAAGGGAGCTGAGATTTAGGGGTTTTAATATAATATATATATATTCCAAAGTAGAGTGCACTCACACCTTCAAATTCAGCTGCCAGTGTGCCAACACGCTATGGAATACAAATGCGGTATTTGCTGGTCCTTTTAATCCAGTGTATTTATTAGTGTAAGACTAGGAAGGGGAGTGTGTACCCGAAAACGTTACACTAATAAATACACTGGATTAAAAGGACCAGCGAGTGCCGCATTTTTTTACATATATTTATATATATCAGTCTATGAGTAAGGCTCCAACGAAGCTGAAACGCGTCGGATGCACCCACAGCCTCCCCACCGGCCTCCCATCATAGCCATCTCAGTTGCCTTTGCTATTTTTTACTGACCTATTTTATAATTGGTTGAATAAATGGTCTATTTTTGCTTTGAGCTCTCCTGTCCGGACTTCCTTTTTTACTTACCTATATAAAAATATATATATATATATGTATATATATATATTTAGCCAGAAGAAAATGCACTCTCAGGACTTTCATAAATAAGTTACTTTTATTTCTGTAACGTTTTCGGAGGTCTTGCCTCCTTCTCAGCATAAATAAAGTGGAAAACAAACAAAACTCTTAAATAGTGACATACTCACTCCAAATCACTTCAACCACTACCCTTCACTGGGCGCCAAAATTATCGGTGTTTGGACCGCATAATGCGTTCCAAAATGTTGCTACGTGACGGAAGTAGTGCGCCAGAATACTTCCGGTTGTCAAAATTCTAAGCGTAATAGCCCGGCTTATTATGTATTACCTACCATAGTCGTTTAAAATTATTTATGGCATAAATTGTGTGCATACTATCTTAGAAAAACAACAAACTATAACGTGCAAAATAAAATGTGCCTACTACACTAAAATAGTGATAATAAGTGTGACAGCCGCTTGTTGCCATGACAACCTAATAAACACTAGAATGTATCCCTGTTGCGAATACGGAAACAAACTAGCGAGTAGCAATCTTTCAAGGTGTATCACAGAGTGTGTTAAAGCAGGCATGCTGCCCGGTCTAAATGTGTATACAAAAAAGTAAAGGGGGTCTACTTGTGAATCGCGCACAGCTAGCAATGTTGTAATGTATACATCTTACTGGTTAACTTATACTGGGACATTAGGCCAGTCCTACTTCTTCTTTCTCATGAACAAAATGTTCATTGAGGAGTCTCATATGGAGATGCATACCTATGATGTACTGCCTTTAATATGTAAAAGGACTATTATGCTCAAAAGTATCATTTGTCTGAGATCTCCCCATTGTCATCG